>NW_027662552.1:97500-105000 GCF_963989245.1 Nansenia antarctica | reverse complement strand
CTGACCAGTCGGAATACCATAGCCATTAAAAGTACAAGTAGTGCTGTTACCGCTCTGGCACAAAGTCCTACAGAAGCGCGTAGCATTAAGGCGTCCCACATCGCCCCCCTTGCCCGTCCTGTCAAGGCAGTCGTAGGCTTTTTCTAAGTGTAAAGGGTGATGTCCCTCATATATCATGGGGCCTTTAGTGCTAGTCATACCGGGGCAGTTTTTCCTAGAGAGAGAGTGGCTGACAGGTAGGCCCATCAACAAATTGCAGTCGTACATACAGTATATCCCCCCTCTACCAATGTCAATTGAGAACTCGTCACTATCAGCTATTCGTTTTCCCCCTCGTCCCATCCCTACTCTATAACTTGAACAATCATCCGGTTTGTAGGGGGAGGGAAACAGTCTAGTATCTCTGGGTTGTTTCAAGCAGACTACACATGTCTCCTTAGAGATGGTGGACATTGTGTAGTTTACCCAGTTGTACCAAACATTATTTGAGGCTAAGTTATGAAATGCTTCGTCGGAACCCAACCCCCCCCCTGGGACCCCAGTAAACATCCCCATTGAAAGGAGGGTGCATGCTGACAGAATCGCCAGGAATTTGAAAATTTTACACATTGTCTAGGCGTTCTCTGATTTCAGCCAAAGTTCTATGTGGTGGGTCTGCTTTGGTGCAGTGTGACAGGTGATGCCAATCTGCACCTGGTTTACCTTTGACTTTGACTGCGTGTGAGGTGGTCAATACCACCTCCCACGGTCCTGTCCACCGTGGCTCGTTCCACTTCCTTTTGTGGACTCTGATTCTTACCCAGTCGCCTGGGTCTAGAATAGGAGTCTGTTTTTCGCCGGTGTCTGCTTTCTCCGCTGCATTCAGTACCTGTGAAGACAATACTCGATTTAGATTAGTTAGAGCCCTGACATATACATTCATTTCCATGGAGAGGAGGTCCAATCCTGGGCCCACCTCCCTCTGTCTCTGTATCATGCCTGTCGGCACCAACATCGGTCTACCAGTTATGATCTCATGGGGTGTCAAATGAGTCATTGAATTGGTCTTATTTCTCATTGCCATCAACACCATGGGCAATGCCCCCACCCACGACAGTCCTGTCGAGGCACAGGTTTTAGCAAGCTTTCTTTTAATAGATTGGTTAGCCCGTTCAACTAGCCCCTGTGATTGGGGGTGATAGACTGAACCAAATCGATGCTTAATCCCCATTGCTGTCTCAATTGCAGCCATATGGACATTTTTAAAATGTGACCCATTATCAGAGTGTATCATTGTAGGGAAGCCAAACCGTGGTATGAAATCCTGTAAAAGGCACTTTATTACAGACGCAGCATCCTCCCGTTTACACGGATATGCTTCAGGCCACCTTGAAAACCTATCAATCACCACCAACAAGTATCTCTTGCCTTGTACTCTATTGTCTAATCCCATGTCCGTGAAGTCAATACATATCTCTCGAAATGGGCAGGGAGGCACTGGATATGTGCCCATTGGGCATTTAAGTACTGTTTTTGGGTTGTGCTTATTGCACACATCACAGTCTGAGATGAAATTCTTAACCATCTCCAAACCATAAGGGGTCCACCAATCTCTCATTATCAGTGCCCAAGTGTCTCGCACCGACCCATGAGTGGGACCGTGTGCTTCAGCTATCAGCATATTCATTAGGCCTGCAGGGGCCACTAGTCTTCCGTCATGCGCTCTCCACAACCCGTAGCCCTTTTCAGAGGACCCGCCTCGCGTCGCCCCCCTTTTTACCCACACTGATTGTTCTTGGGGGGAGGCGGCCCCCTGTATTTCCTCTATAGTCTGCACAGAGCATTTAGGTTTGTCTAGCTGGATTGAAACCAGCTGGTGTTCTCTGGGGACATATCCCCCTGCTAATTTAGCGGCTGCATCTGCAGCATCATTTCCTTTGGCTTCGTCTGTGTCGGCTTTCGAGTGCCCCTTGCACTTTATAACCGACACCTGGAATGGCATCTGTACTGCTGCCATTAAATTTTTTAGAGCCATCTCATGTTTGACTGGATCACCATTCGAGGTCACCCATCCTCTCCTGACCCATTGGGGGCCGTCCATCATTAATGCCCCATGGGCATATGCTGAGTCAGTGTAAATATTGACACTGCGTCCTTTAGCATGGCGCAGTGCTTCCGTGAGCCCCACTACTTCTGCTTTTTGGGCTGACGCAGGCTGCGGAATTATTCCACTGACTACCGTGTTGTAAGAGCCATTGACCATTCTTTTCACTACTGCAAATGACGCAATATTACCATCCGGGCCTCTATAACAACATCCATCACAATACAGTGTCAGTTCAGCACATGAATTTGCCTGTGCTTCTAAGTCAGGTCGTATCTTGTGTTCTTTTCTTGCTCTCAACTCACAAATGTGTGTTACACTATTTGCGGGGAGTCCTTCTGCCATATTTACCCCTAGTGACGTATATGTGACATGTGGTTGAGTCAGTATTCGTTCTAGCTTTTCTTCTCTCGAGCTGGATAGAGAGAAGGCCTTAGATTCTAAAAATGCCACCACACCATGGTTGGTGTGGACTATTATGGGGTGACACATAGTCATTGATGCTGTCTTTTCTAGGGCCGTACTTATTGCTATCAGGTGTCGTGTACAAGTAGTCTGTCCCATTCCTACACTGTCCAGTCTGCTGCTGTGATAGAGTAACACTGCCCTTCCTTCTGGTCTTTTCTGAAATAGTACTGCATTTATCACTCCTTTATTCTCTCCTACATCTAAGTGAAAAGGTTCTTCATAATTTGGTACTGCCAACTGTTCAGCCTGTGCCAAGGCCTGCTTCATGTTTATGAATGCTTCCTCAGCGGCGATGTTCCAATCCAATGTTGCTTTTAGGTCTCGGTGGCCTGCTGTCGCCACTATGTCTCTTAATGCCGCTCCAGTCTCCACATAATGAGGTATGTATTGTCTGCTGTAGCCTGTCAGCCCTAAAAATCCCAACATGTCTTTCACCGTCACAGGCTTGGGGTAAGTCAACGCTGCTGATCTTTGGGATTCCACCACTTGCTTCGTGTTGGCTGCTATCACTCGTCCGAGGAAGATTACTTTTCTCCGGCAGCCTTGTACCTTTTCTTTCTTGACTTTGTATCCTGCCTCTTCTACTGTTCTCAGCACGGTTTCTGAGGCCATCAGGCAGTCCTGTGCATTTTCACTTGCTATCAAAATGTCGTCCACGTATTGAATTACTGTGGTTCCTTCTGGGAGAGTGATGTCTTGTAGGTCTTCTTTTAGTGCCTTATTGAACAGGCCAGGGCTCTGTTTGTAGCCCTGAGGCAAACGATTGTATGTATATTTGGACCCTTGATAGGAGAACCCAAATATTTCTTGACTGTTTGGGTGCAGAGGCAGGCAAAAGAAAGCATTAGCCAGGTCTATGACTGTGAATCTGACTTGTTTGGGGGTCAGGCAATTCAATGCAACGTACGGGTTTGGGACGGCGATGTCATGGCCTGCCACTGCGTCATTTATTCTTCTGAGATCATGGACCATCCTCCAGGTCCCGTTAGCCGCAACACCCCCGTTGCAGTCAGTCCTCCAATGGTTTCTGATATCCCTTGGGTGGCCGCTGGGGAGATATTGTATTGTGGCTGCCAGATCACTGCTTGGCCTTCTTTTAGTTTTACTTCGATCTGGTGATGGGGCACCAGACCCACATCATGGTCTCCTTTGGACCAAAGTCTTGGGTTTATTCTGTTCACCATCCCATCCCAGTCCTGGTGATTGTCATTCTCTCGGCCATGGTCTCTTTCGAGATCTTGTCTCTCCCCGACGGTGTTTTCGTCCGTGCAATTCCCTATTCTCCACATCGTCAGGTCCTTGCTTCGCCAGAGGAGGGGGTTTACAGTCGACCTCCATTCCTGGACTTGTGCTCTTTTCATCATGGGTCCCAATTCCTTTGCTACTCCACCGTGAGTGATGGCCAGGGTTATGTGCGGCGCGCTCTCAGCTTGGAGGGCGTACCACTGGTGCTGCTCATCCGTGAGTGTGCATTCCGCTGCTACCCCTTCTGGCCCCACAATGATGTCTGTAGCCCTTAGCACGCTCTTCTTTCCTTCTTTACGGGTTTCCCAGGCTTCTTCATAGGACTCATCTGGTTCTCTGATGTAGTTAAAAGTGCAATGAAGAGGGTCTAGGGGAGGCCCATAGGGCCTTAGCTGTTGTATCCATGTCTTCCATTGATGATAGGTCTTAGTTACTCCCTCAGTGTTTTCCGAGAGTAGTCTAGCCCAGAACACAGCCGTGGTCTGGGCGGTGGCTCCTGGTTCCTCTCTCATCATTAGTATTCTGCATGGGGCTTCCCCGGTGACTTTCCTGCCGCCGGGAAGTGTTACTGTTAATCCGCCTGGTCCACAAGTTACCTCCGCGTTCAATTTACATAGCAGGTCCCTCCCCATTAAGTTTACGGGGCATTGGGGAGCGAACAGGTAGTTGTGTGACAATTTCTGGTGGCCTATTTCTGTTTCTAGGGGGATTGTGTATTTCTGTGTCTGTGCCTGCCCGGAGTAGCCTACTGTCGTCATGGCCAGATTTTTTGACAGAGGAGGAACTCTACCCTTGTGGTTTGTCATGGTGGACGCTGCTGCTCCAGTATCTACCATGAACTGTTTTTTCTCTCCTCCCACCAGTATTTCAATCATTGGTTCTTCGTTCGGGTGGAAGTGGTAGGTTCCTCTTTCGCCTCCTGGGCATCCCTATAGGCTTTGACCATAAGGAGCCCCTCCTTGTGGTTGATTCATCATGGGGGCCATCATGGTTGGTGCCGGTTGGCCTGGCATCGGGCCCCCCCACTGTTGCTGTGTGGGGGGTTGAAACTGCTGGGGCTGCCATTGCTGCTGCGATGTTGGTCCCGATGACTGCTGTTGGCCCTCTTGGTTAGGGCATTCATTCCTCCAGTGTCCTGTTCCTCCACATGTGTGGCAGGCACCTGCTCCTGGTGTTCTTGGTCCTCCACGGCCTCTCCCGCGGCCTCCTCGCCCACGTCCTCTCCCTCCGCCTCTCTGTTGATATTCGGGGAAGGATTGGTACTGAGCCGGGGGCTGTGGTGCTGCAGAGGCCTGCGGCACCTCTCCAAGCTGGACCAATATCTTGCCTTCTTTACATTCCTTCTTCCTTGCCGTAGCCACAGCGTCAGCTTCGGTCACCTGCATTTTCAACAACCTCTCACGCTGCACGGCCTGTTTCTCCTCGGTCTCGTCGGTTTTTCTTTCTTCCTGGTTGCTATGATGAGTGAGATTTTGTACCCATAGGCTCTCTCCCATAGAGCCCAGGCCTACTACCGTGCTCAGCCTTTCTTGGATTGCTTTGCCTAGGCCTCGGCCCACCTCTGCTCGGAACAACATTTCCGTCGCTTGGCTGTGATCATATCTGGCCCCAGTTCCTTCCTCCCATGCCTCAGCGGCCCTCTTGATGAACTTATGGATGTCTTCGTCCGGCTTCCGCTTTATCCCTGTCATGGCTGCTGTATCCGGGGTGTGGGGCCACAGTGTCCTGAGCGCGGTCCACAGGGCCGTCCTGTGTTGGTTCAGTGGTGTTTCTCCGGGGATATTTCCCATTCCCACCAGGTCTTCCACCTGGTTCCATTTTCCTTTTCCCTCCGTAGAGGCAATGAGGGCCTTCACATCCCCCCAGGCCACCCTATCTGCCATGGTTCGGGCCTCAAACGCTCGTATCCACGGGGCGGCCCCTCTGGGGAGGGAGGGGAGGCTGTTCTGGAGAGCCTCCATGTCCCGATGTCCCCATGGTTGGTAAAGTAATCCTCCTCCTGCTACGGCAACTAAAGGGAACATGCCTGGTCGCTGCTCTTTCTCTGTGGCAGGGGGCATGCCTCTTGTTTTCATATCACACGTCTGAAGGTACTGCTGTGGTTGTTTCTTGACTCGTGTGGATCTTCTGGGGAGTGGGGTCCGTGCTTGTGCCTCGCTTGCCCTCTCCTCTTCTGTGTTTGACTCACCGCTGCAGCTATAGGTTTCCCACTCGCTGCTTTCTTCCTTTTCTCCTTCTGTCACCCCTGCCCTTTTAAACTCGCCCCTGAGTCTCAGCGTGAGTCCTTGTTTCCCCCTGTTCGCCTTCTTCTTTCGGCGTTTCTTTTTCTTCTCTTCCTCCTTCCATTCCTCTTGGCTCCGTTCGGGGTGCCTTCTGCGCAAGTCGTCTTCTTTTATTTGCACATTCAGTTCGTTCAGTCGGTCAGCCAGCTGTTTTTCTATGTCCTCCATCAAGTCACTTCTCCCTGGTGGGCCGTTTCCTCCGTGGGGCGTGCCGATGGTGTATGGCGATGCTCTTGGAAGGCCCATCGATCCTGACGTATTCCAAAGCAGGTCGTCGCATTGTCCTCCAGGGCTGTGATCCTGGGTAGAGTGGAGAGTGTTGTGCGCCTCCTCTGATCGTACTTGCACTGCCACTGTCCCACTCATAATGTCAAAGACTGGTGCCTGTATGGGGGTTGGCCCTGTCAGGTATTCTTTGGTAGGTTTCAGAGGGTTCACATCCCAGGCATATGGGGGAGGGGTTGAGCTCAGTCCCTTTCGTACCTCCAGGGGCCAGGTGCTTTTTAGGGGAAGGGGGTGTTTTTCTGCCTCCGACCCCCACCTTGCTGCTTGTAGCAATGCGGACAGGGGATACAGTTCTCTTGGAGGAACCACAGCGACTGAGGCCGTCTCCATGGGCACGTCGGCTGTCGGAGCCACAGTGTCTGTGCCTTTCTCCCCCGCCTGTGCTTCGACTGTCTGTTTGGCTTGGCGTTGAGAGTGTTCTGCTCCTCTGAGCCATCCGACCACTCGTCTTGTTCTCACCTCCTTTTCCTCCGCCTTCTTTGCCTCTCGTCGTGCTCCAGACCACCTTCCCTTGCCTACGGCAGCACTCTCCTTTTCTTTTGATTCTTCTATGGCCTCTTCAATGATCGCCAGTCTTTGCTCTGGGGTGGGTGGCCCTTCTGGGGGGAACAGACCTGCCTTCTTCCATTTAGCTACTGCTTTTACCATCTTCTTTTCCTCTTGCTCTCTTCCGTCATGGTCTGTCCTTCTATGCATTTCCTTCAGGGCCTGAAGCCACCACTGTGGAGTCTCTTTCATGGTCATATTGTTTCTTAACTATACCCCTTGGGGTGTCTTATTGCTGTGTCTTAATGCTGTGTCTGAGAAAAATAAAAAATAAAATAAAGAAAGAAAGGAAAAAATAAAATAAAATAATAATAATAATAATAATGCCTTTGGTAGTATTCAGAGCCTTTCACTTTTGAAAAATGGATTCAATAAAATGTGCCATCAATCTAACACACAACACAGAGTCAGAATGACAGAGCGAAACTTTTTTTTTTTTTTTTTTTTTTTTTTGTAAATGTATTAACAATTAAATGCAATAGTTCATGTGTTTATTTTTCTTATTCTTTTGTATTTGTTTTTGTTAGTTTTTTTGAATTAATTAAGGTCTTATATTATATTTTATAGGGTCTCTGTGTGTATCTATCCTGT
>NW_027662552.1:90000-92500 GCF_963989245.1 Nansenia antarctica | reverse complement strand
ACTGTGTGTGTACTGTGTGTGTGTACTGTGTGTGTACTGTGTGTGTGTGTACTGTGTGTGTGTGTACTGTGTGTGTGTACTGTGTGTGTGTGTACTGTGTGTGTACTGTGTGTGTGTGTACTGTGTGTGTGTACTGTGTGTCTGTGTACTGTGTGTGTGTACTGTGTGTGTATGGCTCAAAGATGTACTGATGTTACGGTCTTGCGACCAAAGACATCCAGTGTGTGTCTGTATGTCTGTCTGTCCGTCTGTCTGTCTGTCTGTACATCCAGACAGCCTTCAGGCGTCTACAAAGGGCAGTGTTGCCGCTGTCTGCACTCACACACGCATGCACAACAACAACAAAACACACACACACACACACACACACACACGCTGCATGCAGAGCTGAAAAGGTCAGTGTCTCAGTGTGAAATCAGGGTTTGTTTGGGTACAGAGAGAGACTCACAGCCCCCCCCCCCCCATCTGTACTGTGTGTGTGTGTGTGTGTGTGTGTGTGTGTGTGTGTGTGTCTTCTGTCTTGTCTTCTGTCTAATCTGTTTCTGTGTTGTTTTGGTTTCAGAGCTGAGAATAGAATGTTCGGTCAAGGGGAGGGAGGGAGGGAGAGGGAGGGAGGGAGGGAGGGAGGATGGAAGCGGGGAGGGGCCCCAACTCAGCCTCCTAAGAGATGGGGATGGAGGGGGGGGGAGTTTTTGAGTGTGTGAAAGAGAGAATGAGAGAGAAAAAGGCAAACTCACACGGTTGAACTGAGGCGCAGATTAGGGCTGACCTGTCTCTGTTAACCTCTCTCTCATACACACACACACACACACACACACACACATACACACACACTCGCTCACTTAGAGGTCAACATTAATATCTTGCTCCCGTAGGGGATTCATGAATCAATATCCAGGACTCTCTCTCTCTCTCTCTCTCTCTCTCTCTCTCTCTCTCTCTCTCTCTCTCTCTCTCTCAATTCAATTTCAATTTCAAAGGGCTTTATTGGCATGGGAAACATACATTTACATTGCCAAAGCATGTGAAGTGTGAAGATAAAAAAGAAAAACAAAAAGAATGTAATGTACATACATGTACATACTAGAATAAATAAATAGATTACATACTAGATTACAAATAAATAGATTACAAATAGATTACATACTAGAATAAATGAATGAAATAAAACTTATTTCAATTCTTATGGTGGTTTTAGCCCATTTGATTGCCTTTTTCTATCACAGCAGCTAACAAATCTTGCTGCTGTGTTTGCACATTGCTGTACCTCACCCAGCAGATATGGTAGCCTTTCGACATTGGTCAAGTCCTCAAAGTCTCCCTGGATGTTGGTGATCAGTGGGAAGTATGTGTCCCTGATGTCCTTGTACAGCTGGCAGGTAGTTAAGAAGTGCAGCTCTGTTTCCACCTGGTTTTGTGTGCAGTGGGTGCACAGTCTGTCTGGTCTGGGGAGCCAGGTCTGCCTGTGGCGGCCTTTCTCGATGGCCAGGTTGTGTTCACTGAGTCTGTACATAGTCAAGGATTTGCTTAGCACTGTGTATTGTCTGTTTAGGGCCAAATAGCATTCCAATTTGCTCTGGTTTTTGGTTGATTCTTGCCAATGTGTCAGGTAATTTTCTTTTTGTTTTCTTATAATTTGGTTTAGTCTAATAGGTGGCTCTGCTTGTGACTGTGAGAGTCCCAGAACTAGCTGGCTGAGGGGGCATCTCCCTAGAGTCTCTCTGTGGGTAAGGGCTTTGTTGTGGAGCGTGTCAGGGTGACTTTCTTTTAGGTGGTTGTAAACTTTAAACACTCTCTTTTGAATTTGTATAATTAGTGGGTATCGTCCTAATTCTGCTCTGCATGCGTTATTTGGTGTTTTACGTTGGATACGAAGAATGGATTTGCAGAACTCTGCATGCAGAGTCTCAATTTGGTGTTTGTCCCATTTTGCAAAATCTTGGTTGGCAGGTGGACCCCAGACCTCGCAACCATAGAGGGAAATGGGTTCTATAACGGAGTCCAATAATTTGAGCCAGATTTGTATAGGGATGTCTAACTTGATGTTCCTTTTGATGGCGTAAAAAGCCCTCCTTGCCTTATCTCTCAGGTCGTTCACGGCTTTGTTGAAGCTACCTGTGGTGCTGATTTGTTCTTTGTATGTTCTAGGGCAATTGTATCTAGGAAGAATTTGAATTTGTGGTGCTGGAGGCTGGATCCTTTTTGGAAAATCATAATTTTCGTCTTAGTGAGATTCACTGTCAAGGCCCAGGTCTGGGAGAATTGGTATAGAAGGTCGAGGTGCTGTTGTAGCCCTTCTTTGGTTGGGGACAGCAGCATCAGGTCATCAGCAAACAGTAGACATTTGACTTCTGTGTCTACTAGGGGGATGCCAGGTGCTGCAGACTGCTCTAATGTTTTTGCCAAACTGTTGATATCGATGTTGAAGAGGGTTGGACTCAAGCTGCATCCCTGTCTAACCCCCTGGCTTTGGGAAAAGAAGTCTGTGTGGTTTTTGCCA
>NW_027662552.1:70000-87500 GCF_963989245.1 Nansenia antarctica | reverse complement strand
GAAATGATCTGGAACATTAACGGGAGCTTGGTGAACTTGTTTACTGGTAACTTGCTTGTTGGACTCGCTGGCTTGTTATGTTCATTTAGCCTATTCAGCCTCCCAGGTATGTTCTTTATGTTATTGTGTAGCTGAATAACTGTTAATGTGTTACGTTAACATACCGGACTTCTGTTCAGCCTGTTGTTCTGTGTGCTATTGTGTAGTTGAATAACTTGCCTTTCCAGATTAAATGTCTGTTCTTGGTCTTGGATTTTGTCAAATCAATTTCTAAATAAATGCGACTTATAGTCCAGTGCGACTTATATATGTTTTTTTTCCTCTTCATGACGCATTTTTGGACTGATGCGAAGTATACTACTTTGAATTCAATCCTCTGAGAGACTGGTAGCCAGTGCAGGGATCTCAGGATTGTTGTAATGTGTTCAAACTTCTTTGTTTTTGGTAAGACCCTAGCAGCGCCTCAGCTGATGACCCCTCCCATGGCTGTTCTAGTGTTAAGTATGCTGTTTATGTGCTTCTTTGTTCGTACCCTAGCTCTGAAGTGTTTGACTCTGTTCAGAGTGAATAGACCCTAACAACAGCTCCTTCATTATCAGTCCTATGGCCTTCTCATTAACCCCAGAGCTGCTCAGGGATTGGACACTCGTGATGCCACCTGGCAGCCAATCAATACCTTGAATTCTCTCTTGACTGACGAGCCAGGCGTGAGAGCTCCCCTCAGAGGCCATCCTGACTGGCCAATGACAGAGCTCTCTACCCCCCGCCCTGGAAACATGATTGACGGGCCGCAGCTCAGGTGTGTGTGTGTGTGTGTGTGTGTGTGTGTGTGTGTGTGTGTCTGTGTCTGTGTCTGTGTCTGTGTCTGTGTCTGTGTGTGTGTGTGTGTGTGTGTGTGTGTGTGTGTGTGTGTCCTTGGGGTCCACAGTAGAGAAGGTCACATGTCATGACTGATGAGTGAACCTGCGGGGGGATTTACCTTGTCTTACAACATGTGATCATGAGCTACACACACACACACACACACACACACACACACACACACACACACACCACACACACACCACACACCCCACACCCCACACACACCCCACACACCCCACACCCCAAACACACCACACACACACACCACACACACACCACACACACACACACACACACACACACACACACACACACACACACACACACACACACACACACACACACTGATGAGGGGAGAAATGAAAGGGAAGAGAGGAGAGAAGGGAAAGAGAGGATAAAAGGATACAAGCAAGTGATCACCTCTCTGTCTCTCTCCCTCTCTTCCTCTCTCCCCCTCTCTCTCTGTCTCTCTCTCTGTGTCTCTCTCTCTCTCTCTCTCTCTCTCTCTCTCTCTCTTTCTCTCTCTCTCAATTCAATTTCAATTTCAAAGGGCTTTATTGGCATGGGAAACATACATTTACATTGCCAAAGCATGTGAAGTGTGAAGATAAAAAAAATAAAAAAAATAAATGTAATGTACATACATATACATACTAGAATAAATAAATAGATTACATACTAGATTACAAATAAATAGATTACAAATAGATTACATACTAGAATAAATAAATGAAATAAAACTTATTTCAATTCTTATGGTGTTTTTAGCCCATTTGATGTCCTTTTTCTATCACAGCAGCTAACAAATCTTGCTGCTGTGTTTGCACATTGCTGTACCTCACCCAGCAGATATGGTAGCCTTTCGACATTGGTCAAGTCCTCAAAGTCTCCCTGGATGTTGGTGATCAGTGGGAAGTATGTGTCCCTGATGTCCTTGTACAGCTGGCAGGTAGTTAAGAAGTGCAGCTCTGTTTCCACCTGGTTTTGTGTGCAGTGGGTGCACAGTCTGTCTGGTCTGGGGAGCCAGGTCTGCCTGTGGCGGCCTTTCTCGATGGCCAGGTTGTGTTCACTGAGTCTGTACATAGTCAAGGATTTCCTTAGCTTTGGGTCTGTCACAGTACTCAGGTATTCTGCCACTGTGTATTTTCTGTTTAGGGCCAAATAGCATTCCAATTTGCTCTGGTTTTTGGTTGATTCTTGCCAATGTGTCAGGTAATTTTCTTTTTGTTTTCTTATAATTTGGTTTAGTCTAATAGGTGGCTCTGCTTGTGACTGTGAGAGTCCCAGAACTAGCTGGCTGAGGGGGCATCTCCCTAGAGTCTCTCTGTGGGTAAGGGCTTTGTTGTGGAGCGTGTCAGGGTGACTTTCTTTTAGGTGGTTGTAAAATGTAATCGCTCTCTTTTGAATTTTTATAATTAGTCGGTATAGTCCTAATTCTGCTCTGCATGCGTTATTTGGTGTTTTGCGTTGGATACGAAGAATGGATTTGCAGAACTCTGCATGCAGAGTCTCAATTTGGTGTTTGTCCCATTTTGCAAAATCTTGGTTGGCAGGTGGACCCCAGACCTCGCAACCATAGAGGGAAATGGGTTCTATAACGGAGTCCAATAATTTGAGCCAGATTTGAATAGGGATGTCTAACTTGATGTTCCTTTTGATGGCGTAAAAAGCCCTCCTTGCCTTATCTCTCAGGTCGTTCACAGCTTTGTTGAAGCTACCTGTGGTGCTGATGTTTAGGCCGAGGTAGGTATAATTCTTTGTATGTTCTAGGGCAATTGTATCTAGGAAGAATTTGAATTTGTGGTGCTGGAGGCTGGATCTTTTTTGGAAAATCATAATTTTCGTCTTAGTGAGATTCACTGTCAAGGCCCAGGTCTGGGAGAATTGGTATAGAAGGTTGAGGTGCTGTTGTAGCCCTTCTTTGGTTGGGGGCAGCAGCACCAGGTCATCAACAAACCGTAGACATTTGACTTCTGTGTCTACTAGGGGGATGCCAGGTGCTGCAGACTGCTCTAATGTTTTTGCCAAACTGTTGATATAGATGTTGAAGAGGGTTGGACTCAAGCTGCATCCCTGTCTAACCCCCCCCCCCCCCTCTCTCTCTCTCTCTCTCTTCGACTGACAACTACCATAAGTCCTTTCAGCACCTGTGGGAGTCTGGGTCAGGGTGAGGAGGAGGTGAAGAGGTGGAGGTGGAGGAGGAGGAGGAGGAGGAGGAGGAGGAGGAGGAGGTGAGAGATCAGAACACACAGAGAGAGAGAGAGAGAGAGAGAGAGAGAGAGAGAAAGAGAGTGTGTGAAGGATGTATAAGACAGAGTAATGAGCAAGACAGAGAGAGGGGGCTGCTTTGATGTAGGGAGAGGCAACGAGGAGTGTGTGTGTGTGTGTGTGTGTGTGTGTGTGTGTGTGTGTGTGTGTGTGTGTGTGTGTGTGTGTGTGTGTGTGTGTGTGTGTGATGTTCAACTCAGCAAGGCCGGTGGCATAGGTGACGCTTCTGACAACCTGTTCTCTCTCTGTCTCTCTCTCTCTCTGTCTCTCTCCGTTTCTCTCTGTCTCTCTCTGTTTCTCTCTCTCTCTCTCTCTGTCTCTCTCTCTGTCTCTCTCTGTCTCTCTCTGTTTCTCTCTCTCTCTCTGTCTCTCTCCCTCTGTCTTCCTCCCTCCCTCCCCCCCCCCACCTCTCTCTCTCTCTCTCTCTCTCTCTCTCTCTCTCTCTCTCTCTCTCTGTCTCTCTCTCAGACAGGAATTTAGGTATTGTAACCAGTCAGTCATTCACCTCCACTCTGGCTGGCTGTTTATAATAATAATAATAATAATAATAATAATAATAATAATAATAATAATAATAATAATAATAACTTTATTTGTATAGCGCTTTTCCTGCAAACGTTGCAGCTCAAAGTGCTTTAATCATTATATAATCTTAATTTAATTATTTTGTAACTTAAATGCAATATTAAAAGGATGGGTTTTTATAATCTTAATTTAATTATTTTGTAATTTAAAGGCAATATTAAAAAGATGGGTTTTTAGTCTTGACTTGAACATATTTGCTGAGGTTGCATCCCTAATGTAAACTGGCAGTGCATTCCACAATTTGGGTGCATAAAATGAGAATGCAGGCTCACCAAATCTCTTCTTTTGTACATGTGGTACACAGAGGAAACCAGCGTCAGAAGACCTGAGAGATCTATTCGGCTGATATGCTAGCAAAAGGTCTTTCAAATATTCTGGTGCTATGCCAGTGAGAGCTTTATAAACAAGCAGAAGGATCTTGAAATCTATTCTGAACTTAGTAGGAAGCCAGTGTAGAGTTTCTAAAATAGGAGTTATATGAGCTCGTCTGCTTGTTTTGGTTAAAACTCTCGCTGCTGCATTTTGCACTAATTGCAGCTGGCCAATAGCTTTCTTCGGAAGACCAGAAACGATACTGTTACAATCGTCCAAACGTGTAATAACAAAAGCATGCATTAACACTTCTGCATCAGCTTGCCGGAGAAAATTTCTAACTTTTGCAATATTCCGTAGATGATAAAAAGCATTTCTAGTGATAGATTTGATGTGAGGCTCAAAGCTTAGGCTTGAAAGCAAGGTTCCCATCGTATTCGACAATTTGTCTTTTTGTGGTTTTGGTCCAATGACAAGAATCTCAGTTTTGTCCTGATTTATTTGTAGAACATTTTGGGACATCCAAAGTTTTATATCTCGGAGACAATTCTCCAGCGAGCTGAGTGCATGTGAATTATCAGGCAATACTGATATGTACAGCTGAGTTTCATCAGCATAACTATGAAAATGTACACCATGTTTTCTGATGATTCCACCTAATGGGATCATGTACAGGGAGAAGAGCAAGGGACCAAGAATAGACCCCTGAGGGACCCCACATGTGATGTTAACATTATCAGAAACAGAGTCTCCCAGGACAACAGAGAAATGCCTACCAGCTAGATACGATTTAAACCACTCAAATACAAGTCCTGAGAGGCCGACACCGTTTTCTAAACGATGTATTAGAATAGTGTGATCCACTGTATCAAAAGCAGCACTTAAATCTAACAAGACAAGAACTGATACACCACCAGCATCTATGATACGTCTGAGATCGTTTACAACCTTTACTAATGCAGTCTCAGTACTGTGGTTAGAACGAAAACCCGACTGAAACTTCTCAAATAAAATGTTTTTGCGAAGAAAATCAGTAAGTTGTCTGAAAATCACTTTCTCAAGGATTTTACTTAGAAATGAAAGGTTAGATATTGGTCTGACATTTCCAAGAACAGAATTATCTTGCTTTCCTTTCTTAAGTAGTGGTTTTATAATGGCAGATTTTATGGGAGTGGGAAAGATGCCAGTTGATAGAGAGCAGTTCACAATTTCTAATACATTGTCAGTTAAACAGTCAAAAACACTTTTGAAGAACCATGTTGGGATCAAGTGAGCATGTTGATGATTTAATTTGTGAAACAACTGTTTTTAAAGTATGGGGGTTGACAAGCTCAAATGAATCCATGACAGCAATAGGCATATTTAATTCATCTGGGAGTACCAAATTAGATTTTGAATTCTCTAATGATATTTCTGATCTTATAATGGAAATCTTTTCTTGAAAGAATGTAGCAAATTCATTACATCTAAGTGTTGAAAGTGACTTATTTTCAACAGGCGCAACCACTGAAGGGTTAATCAGATGATCAATGGTTGAAAAAAGCACTTTGGGGTTACCTTTGTTTTCAGAAATGATATCAGAGAAATAGGTTTGTCTAGCCAACTTCATTGCCCTATTATATGTAAAGATCTGGTTTTTAAAAATGTCAAGGTGTACAGTATATGTAGTTTCGACTTTCTCCATTTGCTCTGCTTTACGGCAGTTTCTTTTCAATTGGCAGAGTTCTTCATTTTTCCATGGTGCTTTGCGTTTTGATGACACTTTTTTGATTTTTTCTGGAGCTATAATATCAAGGGTTGTTGTTGAAGCTCTCTACTAAGTTATCTATGGAGAGTATTTCGCAAGGTGAAGAGAGTGAATTCATAAGGCTCATGAACTTTTCATTTGCCGATGAATTTAAACATCGCTTTTTGACAATGCGGTCCACATTCTTCTGTTTCATATTTAGCGTTACCTTAAAGAAAATACAGTAATGATCTGATACAGCAATGTCTAGAACAGAGGACACAGACATTTTCAATCCTTTTGAAATAACTAGATCTAGTGTGTGGCCTTTGTTATGAGTAGGCTCTGTAATATGCTGAGTAAAATCTAGGGAAGATAATAGATTAATAAAATCTCTAGATTTTGATTCATTATCTATATGAAAATTAAAATCACCAACCAATAGAGACCTATCATAGTCAGTTGATATGATAGACAAAAGATCAGAAAATTCTTGTAGAAATACTGGGGATGGTTTTGGTGGGCGATATATCACTACAATGAGAATAGGAGTATCATTTTTAAGTAATAAAGCTAGATGTTCAAAAGTGGAGAAATCTCCAAGAGTAATTTGTTTGCAATTAAAACTGTCACTATATAAGCTTGCTAATCCACCTCCTTTCTTGTTTTTTCTAGTAACTTGGGAAAATAAATATTTTGGGTGAGAAGCTTCTATAAGAGAGACAACTCCATCAGAACCAAGCCATGTTTCTGTTAGACACATACAATCAAGCGTATTATCAACAATCAGATCATTAATTATAAATGTTTTTGATGATAGTGATCTGATATTACAAAGTGCAAAGTTGAGTTGTCCAGAGTCACATGTTGGTTCTGATGGAGACAGGCCTAGTCATTGAGCCATACCATTTTCTATGTTTCCTGATAATAATCTAACACCTTTGTAATTGGGATGTAAGCCATCACGCTTGAAAAATCCCGGTCTCTCCCAGAATAAATCTAAATTATTAATGAAGAGGATCCCTTTTGATATACATAGCTCTCTCAGCCATTTGTTGAGAGAGCTATGTAAACATGTGTGATGATGGTACTCACGTTTGAAGAGTTTGACAGTACTGATGGCAGTTTCATGTCAATATCTAAGACACAGGCTCACGTTTGAAGAGTTTGACAGTACTGATGGCAGTTTCATGTCAATATCTAAGACACTGCAGTGTGTCCGAGTGAGGGGGAGAATGATAAATCTCTCACTATAGAATCCCCAATCACTATAGTGGTGGTGGTTGTGTCTGGAGATGGGGCAGGGGAGGGGCAGGACAGTGGATGTGGTCCTTGAGATGATGAGGGACTTAGGGCTGTGAAGCTGTTGGAAAGGCTGAGCTCTGGTGGTGAGGTGGGTGGTAGGTGGTCGTGTTTTCCTGCCCGTCTGCCACTGACCTGCTTCCACTGTGTCACAGGCACAGATGCTGGCTTTGGACAGGAAGCCTCATGAATGAATGAATGAATGAATGAATGAATGAATGAATGAATGAATGAATGAATGGTCTTTATTGTCATTAATATAGTACAGGTACCAAACAACGAAATTTGGGATGGGGGGCTCCCCTGGTGCTAGGAAAGAAAACTAAAAACAAGAAGGGAAAAGAGCTGGTTTACATAAATAAAGGCTATATACACTATCCACTATACTATACTATTCAAACAAACACTGTGCTGTACTCTATGCTATGCTATACCTATTCTAACATTTCCTATCTCTGAACCTTATGTACCCGAGGGTTGTCATATTGCACATAGTGTTATTGCACATTCATTTAAAGTTTCGCAGTTTGCAGGTTTGAAATGTTCACAGTTGTGTTTCAGTATTGCACTTGATTTCAATCTAGTAGCTGCCATCAAATGTCTAGATTGTCCAGGGCCTAGAACCTAGGTCTTTGCTGTGTTCAGGGCCTGAATGGCCCTGGGGTAGAAGCTGAGCTTCAGTCTGTTTGTCCTTGCGAACATGGTCCTGAACCGCCTGTCCGAGGGCAGCCGAGCAAAGTGTTCGTTCCCAGGGTGGGATGGGTCTCTGGAGATCTTGGAGGCCTTCCTGAGGCAGCGTGTGTTGTACAGCTCTTCCAGAGAGGGGAGGGGTACCAGTCATGGGTACCAGTCAGCCGCTGCTTCACCTCGGGATGGTAGGGTGAACTTACCTGGGGAGACTGTGTGATGTGTCATGTGTGATGATGTGTTGTGTTTAGGAGAGTTGTGTTTGGTGTGTGAGTCTTTGCTGGGGTTTCTGAGGAGCAGGCTTGACCTCATCTCCTCCAGCTGCCTCTCCAGGACGGTGCTGTGCTCCTCTCTCCTGAACCGCTCCTCTCTCTGTCTCTCCAGGATGGTGCTGTGCTCCTCTCTCCTGAACCGCTCCTCTCTCTGCCTCTCCGGGATGGTGCTGTGCTCCTCTCTCCTGAACCGCTCCTCTCTCTGTCTCTTCAGTTCTGTGCGCAGGGCTAGGTTGGACTCTTCAACCTCTCTCATGGCCAAGCACATAGAACGGTTTGTCTCCTCAACCTGTCTCACAGCAAGACAGAGTTCTTTTAGTTGGGCTGTGATCAGGCTGCTGGGCTGGCTGAGACTGGCTCTTCTGTTGTTAAAGACAGAAAGTTCCTCTCTAGCTGAGTGAGGTTGTGTCTCAGGGCATCAACCTCCAGAGTGTTGAAGTCAGGGGAGAGACATTCAGGAGACAGGGTGGAGGGAGGTTTATGCTCATGGTGGGTGTCTATCTCTGACTTGAAGCTCTCAGCTTGTTGTTTAAACGTTGGAAAGCTGGAGTGGAACTCTGTCAGGCAGCTCTCTGGGCCTTGTATCAACACTGTGCCATTATGGTAGATGTTGATGGAGAATTTCCTCTCATCATGCAAGTCAATGATGATTTGTCTTCCACGGCTGACACCCCTCAGTCTTATGAATTTGAAAGCAGCACAAAAGGCAGTGTACCAGGCGGTAGGGTAGAGGGTGTAAAATATAAGGTTACACCTCACCCTTCTCTCCTGGTTCACTATAGTAGTCAGAGAAAATATTCTCTGGGTGCTGTCTTAAAATATTTTCTTTGTAGATCTTTTTGGCTTTAATACCCTGTATCTCAGGTGGATATAGTAGTATAAGCTCATCTTCACATTTGAATTTATACTTCACAAATGCTTCTTGGTTGAAAATGGCTTGGGCCTCCATTATGACATCAGGGTTCTCAGCTATGCCTTTTTTGAACAAGCTAATGTTAAACTAGCACTTAGCTCTTTAGCTTTTCTTGGTTCAAATTTGTATCACGGTTTTATGCGAGTTCTTGGTTATTTTCAAAGGTCTTACCGTCTCAGAATTAGCCTCTGTAGTTAGTTAACCACGGGCAATTAGATGTTCTGTGATCCAATCAAAAAATCCTATAATTCAAGGCAAAAAACAGCAAAAAACTCAGGAGCTCACTTTTCTTGCTTCCAGTCACCAGGTGATGTTATAGGGCGGAGCCCCTGTCTGTCATGAGCTGTGTGACTCCTCAGGCGTGCTCAGGTTGTGAGGCTGTTTCTGCTGTGTTCAGGTTGTGAGGCTGTTTCTGCTGTGCTCAGGTTGTGAGGCTGTTTCTGCTGTGCTCAGGTTGTGAGGCTGTTTCTGCTGTGTTCAGGTTGTGAGGCTGTTTCTGCTGTGCTCAGGTTGTGAGGCTGTTTCTGCTGTGTTCAGGTTGTGAGGCTGTTTCTGCTGTGTTCAGGTTGTGAGGCTGTTTCTGCTGTGCTCAGGTTGTGAGGCTGTTTCTGCTGTGCTCGGGTTGTGAGGCTGTTTCTGCTGTGTTCAGGTTGTGAGGCTGTTTCTGCTGCTGGTTAATGATAGTCTGAACACACACATGTCTATCTCTCCCCTCCTCCTCTCCTCTCCTCTCCTCTCCTCTCCTCTCCTCTCCTTTCCTCCCCTCCTCTCCCCTCCTCTCCTCTCCTCTCCTCCCATCCTCTCCTCTCCTCTCCTCCCATCCTCTCCTCTCCTCTCCTCTCCTCTCCTCTCCTCCTCTCCTCTCCTCTCCTCCCCTCCTCTCCCCTCCTCTCCTCTCCTCCCCTCCTCTCCTCTCCTCCCCTCCCCTCTCCTCCTCTCTTTTTCAGGACCCCAAGCCTGTTTTCACCAAGACACTCAGACAGAATCTCTGACATAATATTTCCTTAATTATCTGTTCTTCTTTAAAAAGCCTGAAGCAAGTGTGTGTCTGTGTGTGTGTGTGTGTGTGTGTGTGTGTGTGTGTGTGTGTGTGTGTGTCAGGGGAGTGCTTGTGTGTGTCGTGTGTAAGTGTGTGTGTGTTTATGCTAATATAGGTCAGTGTGTGTGTGTCTCTCCCTCTAGGTGAATGGTAACAGTTCTTTGTTCTATTTACAGCTGAAGTGAATCTGCAGCGCTGTCGTTTATGAACTATTACAACCAGATGAATTATGAATGAGAGACCCTCACACACACACACACAGCTGGATAGAACTATATACTGTATATACGCCATTTAGCTGGGGAGAGAGAGGGGGAGAGGGAGAGAGGGAGAGAGGGGGAGAAGGAGAGGGAGAGGGAGAGGGAGAGAGAGAGAGAGAGAGAGAGAGAGAGAGAGAGAGAGAGAGAGAGAGAGAGAGAGAGAGAGAGAGAGAGAGAGAGAGAGAGAGAGAGAGTGTGTGTTGTGTCGAGTCGATGGCATCCTAAATGAAATGCTAAAATTCACAGACGTCAAATTCCAATTGGCTATATTAAAACTCTTCAACATTGTCCTTAGCTCTGGGATCTTCCCCAATATTTGGAACCAAGGATTGATAACACCGCTCCACAAAAGTGGAGATAAATCTGATCCAAATAACTACCGTGGGATCTGTGTCAACAGCAACCTTGGGAAAATCCTCTGTATGATCATCAACCATAGACTCCTACATTACCTCACTGTAAACAATGTCCTAAGCAAATCCCAAATTGGCTTTTTACCAAAGTATCGTACAACAGACCATATATTCACCCACAGCACCCTATTTGACAACCAAATAAACAAAAACAAAAGCAAACTATTCGCCTGTTTCGTAGATTTCAAAAAAGCCTTTGATTCAATTTGGCACAAGGGTCTGCTATTCACACTGTTGGAAAATGGTGTTGGAGGAAAAACCTATGACATCATAAAGTCAATGTACACTAACAACAAGTGTGCTGTTAAGATTGGCAAAAACCACACAGACTTCTTTTCCCAAAGCCAGGGGGTTAGACAGGGATGCAGCTTGACTCCAACCCTCTTCAACATCTATATCAACAGTTTGGCAAAAACATTAGAGCAGTCTGCAGCACCTGGCATCCCCCTAGTAGACGTCAAAGTCAAATGTCTACTGTTTGCTGATGACCTGGTGCTGCTGCCCCCAACCAAAGAAGGGCTACAACAGCACCTTGACCTTCTATACCAATTCTCCCAGACCTGGGCCTTGACAGTGAATATCACTAAAGGCCGATTTAAACTTCTGCGTAAAATCGACGCCGTAGGCTACGTGTGGCCCGCGTGGCCTTGCGTTGCCTACGGAGAGGGTTGACGTGCACATCTCCAAAAATGTAAGAACGCGTCAGTTTCTACGCAACAGTAAGCTCTGTGATTGGTCCGCTTGGTAGCACATGATTCCGACAAGATTCCGACTCTCTCGTCGGCCAAAATGCGGAAGCCATGACAGAAATGTCATTTACTTTTCTGTAATTACTTATTAATAAAGATTTGAAAAATTATGATAACCATCGTATTATCTTAGTTTAATGTCATTTCAATGCATCATAGAACTTTTATTTACAACAAGCATAACAACAAAAAGATCGCTATTATGCCGCTTTGAGCTTTGAGCTCTGTTGAGTTCCTAGAGGCACAGCACAGGGGCATAGAAAACACACTGCCACCTAGCGATGTGACGGTGTAATTGCAGAGCGACCTACGCAGAAGTGTAAAGTGCGAGACCCCTTACGTAGTCTACGCAGGCTACGTACGTAAATTCGACGCAGAAGCTTAAATCGGCCTTAAGACGAAAATTATGATTTTCCAAAAAAGATCCAGCCTCCAGCACCACAAATTCAAATTCTTCCTATATACAATTGCCCTAGAACATACAAAGAATTATACCTACCTCGGCCTAAACATCAGCACCACAGGTAGCTTCAACAAAGCTGTGAACGACCTGAGAGATAAGGCAAGGAGGGCTTTTTACGCCATCAAAAGGAACATCAAGTTAGACATCCCTATTCAAATCTGGCTCAAATTATTGGACTCCGTTATAGAACCCATTTCCCTCTATGGTTGCGAGGTCTGGGGTCCACCTGCCAACCAAGATTTTGCAAAATGGGACAAACACCAAATTGAGACTCTGCATGCAGAGTTCTGCAAATCCATTCTTCGTATCCAACGCAAAACACCAAATAACGCATGCAGAGCAGAATTAGGACTATACCGACTAATTATAAAAATTCAAAAGAGAGCGATTACATTTTACAACCACCTAAAAGAAAGTCACCCTGACACGCTCCACAACAAAGCCCTTACCCACAGAGAGACTCTAGGGAGATGCCCCCTCAGCCAGCTAGTTCTGGGACTCTCACAGTCACAAGCAGAGCCACCTATTAGACTAAACCAAATTATAAGAAAACAAAAAGAAAATTACCTGACACATTGGCAAGAATCAACCAAAAACCAGAGCAAATTGGAATGCTATTTGGCCCTAAACAGAAAATACACAGTGGCAGAATACCTGAGTACTGTGACAGACCCAAAGCTAAGGAAATCCTTGACTATGTACAGACTCAGTGAACATAACCTGGCCATCGAGAAAGGCCGCCACAGGCAGACCTGGCTCCCCAGACCAGACAGACTGTGCACCCACTGCACACAAAACCAGGTGGAAACAGAGCTGCACTTCTTAACTACCTGCCAGCTGTACAAGGACATCAGGGACACATACTTCCCACTGATCACCAACATCCAGGGAGACTTTGAGGACTTGACCAATGTCGAAAGGCTACCATATCTGCTGGGTGAGGTACAGCAATGTGCAAACACTCAGTGTTTCCTCCAGGATTTTCACATTAGTGGCGGAGCGGTTGTCTTTCGTGCGCGGCGAAACTAGAGGGTGGCAACAATTATAATTTCTTAAATAGCGGTTAAGTCATTAAAGCCGAGCAGGTGATTTTATTTAGAAGGTGATCAAATACCAATATATCCTACAGCTGTAGCGGAACATGCGGAACGCGCATTACACACACACACAGAAAGATCAATACGAGGTAGGCCTACATGAGAGTACACGCACAAAACCGGCTAACGTTACTCATTAACTGTTTACACAAGTAAAATCACAGTGTGACAGTCAGATGGAGCATTCGGTAAACAACAACAGCAAGGTAATGCTATCAGTTGAGTTAATGAAAACCAACTCTTACCTTTGATGACACCAACATGAGCCCTGCTTACCCGTACCTCTGCCGTTCTGTTCGTGGTGATTTTAGAGGCAATAGATTATTTTTGCCCCGCGCTTATTGCTATGAATAGTTCGAAGCTAGGTGCTTGCACGTTAGGTGCGAGAATGCTCGGTTAACCCATTAGCGGGAACATTATTTGTTTCACAAAATAGGCTGATTTAATTGACCATGAACATCAGAGACATACATTACGAATGTTCATTTAAAATACTCTATACTGAGCACTGGTATAAGAACATGAACCAGAGAACAGCAGTAAATGCAATAACCCACAGTCGTCGCTGATGATGTTGCATTTTCGATTAGGATACGAGATTAAAGGCACCGGCGACGGGCTAAAAGAGAAATCCAAATGTCCCGCTAAATTCGGACCAATCACAAAACTGTTTTGAAAGCGCGTCGCCTCGTGCCGCGCGCCTGTTGAGAGCGATTCAGTCTCGATTGCAGTGCGAACACAAACGACGAGGTTAATTGCAACATTGTAACATATTGTAAATAACTACGCCCTAAATCGTAACGAAATGTTGGTCTGGAAGCGGCCTAAAGCGGGGTACACTCATAAGGAATTTCAAAATCATAACAGAAATCTTCTTCACCCCACACATGAAGAAACAAAATCTTGGATTTGAACAGCCTTGATCGTGTTGTGTGGTGTGCGCGAATTTCCCCATTTCAGCACCCCACAGACATAAAGATTTTCGTTACGACAGACTTCAAACTCTCTAGTCTCGTTCCCCACGCTTCTTGATTGGCGAGCAGGGTTGCCAGATGGGAATGACATTTTCCACCCTAACCACAGTCTAAAACCGCTAATTTCACCAAACAATCTGGCAACCCTATGGTTTCTGGTCAGAAGTATTGAACACATTTCACATTTACGATTGCCGGCCACGCCCATTTTCCGAGCAGGTTGCCGGGAGAGTTGATTGCACAATTGAAGAGAAGTGACTCTTAACACACCTCACACCACAGGATTTTGTTATAGGAAAATGTTAAGATCCGTCTGATAACCGGGCGTTTTCTGGCCCGCCACGAATAAATGCATATAGAGGAAACACTGAACACAGCAGCAAGATTTGTTAGCTGCTGTGATAGAAAAAGGACATCAAATGGGCTAAAACCACCATAAGAATTGAAATACGTTTTATTTCATTCATTTATTCTAGTATGTAATCTATTTGTTTGTAATCTAGTATGTAATCTATTTATTTATTCTAGTATGTACATGTATGTACAGTACATTACATTCTTTTTGTTTTTGTTTTTTTATCTTCACACTTCACATGCTTTGGCAATGTAAATGTATGTTTCCCGTGCCAATAAAGCAATTTGAAATTGAAATTGAAATTGAGAGAGAGAGAGAGACAGAGAGAGAGATAGAGACAGAGACAGAGACAGAGACAGAGACAGAGACAGAGAGAGAGAGAGAGACAGAGACAGAGAGACAGACAGACAGACAGACCATTTCAACCCAAATTGTGGAATGCACTACCAGTTTACATTAGGGATGCAACCTCAGCAAATATTTTCAAGTCAAGACTAAAAACCCATCTTTTTAATATTGCCTTTAAATGACTAAATAATTAAATTAAGATTATAAAAACCCTTCCTTTTAATATTGCATTTAAGTTACAAAATAATTAAATTAAGATTGAAATTAAGATATAATGATTAAAGCACTTTGAGCTGCAACATTTGCAGGAAAAGCGCTATACAAATAAAGTTATTATTATTATTTCGATGAGGCTTTTATCCAAAGCGATGTACATTGCAGTGAGTGCAGACATGTCAGACACACACACACACACACACACTCACACACACACACACACACACACACACACACACACACACACACACACACACATGTATATATATGGTCCCAGCAGGGAGTCGAACCCACAACCTAAGTGTTGTTAGCTCCATGCTCTACCACCTGAGCCACTGAGAACCAAACACGCACGCACGCACGCACGCACACACACACACTGACTGTACTCACACACACACTCACACACACACACACACACAGCCACCTCTAGCTATGAATTATTTAGACGACGCACTTGCATATAATATTTAAGACCGCCCACACACACTCACACACAACCATATATACCACCCCCCACCCACCCACCCACACTCACACACACACATTCATTCACACTCACACTCACACTCACACTCACACTTAGACTCACACACAACCATATATCCCCACACACACACACACACACACACACACACACACACAGCACCATACATAGTCTGACATCCACGCTACAGAAGGAGTGTGTGTGTGTTGTCTACCTTCCTCAGCAGACAGCATCACTACCTTGACTGTGTCAGAGACCTGATACACACTGGTTGTACACACACACACACACACACACACACACACACACACACACACACTCTCTCTGACATTGGTCAGCCTCAAGACTACAGGCTCTGCTGTTAATTATTCATTCTGTAAATGCCCTCTACACACACACACACACACACACGCCTCATCAGTCCATGTTAAGGTGCCCCCCCCAGCCCCCCACTGACACGGCCATGCGTCTCTGTCTGGCTAATCTCTGTCGCTAATAGTGAGTGTGAGTGTGAGTGTGAGTGTGCGCCCTGTGTGTTTCTGTCTGTTTATGTGCTTGTACGCACGCACGCACGCACGCACGCACGCACGCACGCACGCTGGGCCACTGTAGTTAATTAGCAGCAGCTAGAGGAGGGGTTGAAAGGCGTCTATATTTACCAGGCAGTATGTGTGAGTGGTGCTCTGGCGGCCATTTTGTGCCGAGGCTGAGCCAGGCGGGTCAGTTTCACCCGCGGCCAGGGGAGATGGATGAGGGTCGTTTCCACGGCTGCAGGAGGCAGTTTATCACCAGGGAACAAACATACACAGGCTCTACATCACACCCCATTACTGCACACACACACACCCTGGCACACGCACACTCAGACACACAACGCATACACACACACACTCACACACACACGCACTGGAACACGCACACAGGCACACAACGCATACTCACACACACGCACACATGCACTCACACGCATGGGTGCACACATACAGGCACACACGCACGCACACACACACGCTCTCACACACACTCACACACACACACACACATGCACAGGTACGGATGCACACACACACACACACACTCACACACTCACAAGGGCGTACAGTACATTATGGTCTGCTGCTGCTGATGAGCTGTGGTGTTTGTCATCTGAATAAGTTGTTGGGTCACAGTGACACACACACACACACACACACTCTCTCTAACACCGAGAGAGAGAGGGGGAGAGAGAGAGAGCGAGGGACAGAGAGAGAGACAGAGAGAGAGGGACAGAGAGAGAGAGAGAGAGACAGAGAGAGAGAGGGACAGAGAGAGAGAGGGAGAGAGAGAGAGGGAGGGAGAGAGAGGGAGAGGGACAGAGAGAGAGAGAGAGGGAGAGAGACAGAGAGAGAGAGAGAGACGGAGAGAGAGAGAGCTTAAAGCTCTGCTTTCAGACGGTGTTGGTCTTGTTAAACATTTAAGCGTGTGGATTATGGTAATGAGCTGTGGATTATGGTAATGAGCTGATGTTACACTGGGGTCTGTGAACACTAAATCCCATGATCCACTTCACCTGATCAGGGTTGTGAGCACAACACACACACACACACTCACACACACACACTCCTTGTGTTGATAATGAAGTAGAATGCACTGGCACGGTGGATGGAGCAATGCTGAGGCTGTAATACAGAGTGTCTCTCTCACACACACACACACACACACACACACACACACACACACACAGCCTCAGGGGTAATTGGATAAAACATTTGACCTGTGACCCCTGAGATCGGCCTCTGCACAGAGGGCTAATTGTGTTACAGTGTTACGGCCTTGGTGTGTGTGTGTATGTGTGTGAGTGTGTGTGTGTGTGTGTCTCTCTAGGAGGTAGTCCATCAGTGCCTTTAGCCTGGTCTGGGGTCAGATAATGGTGTGTGTGCGTGTGTGTGTGTGTAATAGTGTTTTTATTGCTGATGGTCTCTGTTGTCAATAATAATGATGATACTGAAGAGCTGCTGCTATCTGACCACTGTGAGTGTGTGTGTGTGTGTTCTTCTTCGGCGTATGGGTTGGTGTTTCCTCTCCACTCCACCAGGCTCGGGGCCGAGGGGCTACCCTTTTACCACCCCGAGACCTGGTTGAGGGGCTCACCCGGGCTATATTTCTGGACACCCCTCCAGAAGCCACGTCA
>NW_027662552.1:47500-55000 GCF_963989245.1 Nansenia antarctica | reverse complement strand
GGAGAGTTCTGAATCTCACTCTAGGCCTCTCCCCCCCCCCATATGAATCTAGAGATCATCCTGTCCCATGATGTGAATTGTATTTGTGGTATCTCTATTGGTAATGCCTGGAATAAATATAAGATTCTGGGTAATACATTCATTTTTACTAAATCAATCTTAGAGCTAAAATCCAATGTTAGGGTGGACCAACGATGTATGTCTTTTAATAATTATCGGTTAATCTTATCATAATTTGCCCGATATAGTCCTGATAAGTGTCTAGTCACTTCTATCCCTAAAAAAAATATTTTCTTTAGATTCCAATTTAAATTTAAATTTTCCCTGATCTCCTTTGGTGGAGTGTAATTAATGGTGAGTATTTGGGTTTTAGTCATATTTATCTTGTATCCTGATAGCTGTCCATATGAGTTCAAGAGATCCAGTAGTTCAGGCAGCGATTCACTCGGCCGTTCAAGGAATGCTATGACGTCATCTGCGAAAAGGCCCACTTTATGTTCTACTCCGCCCACTGTCACCCCTTGGATTCGACTATTTTCACGTATGGCTTGGGCCAATGGTTCAATATAATATGAGAACAGGGTGGACGATAAACAGCACCCTTGTCTGGTTGATCTCTCTAGATTGAATTTGTTAGATAAGCTTCCATTTATTTTTATTCTAGCTGTAGGTTTTTGATATAGGGTTCGAATAATCTGTATTGATTTATCATTGAATCCAAATTTCTCTAACACTGTAAACAGGAAGTTCCAATTAACCCTATCAAAAGCCTTTTCAGCATCTACGCTAACCAGAATCGTGTCTCTTTTCTGTATGTTTGCCTGATCTATGATGTGCAAAGTCCTCCTAATGTTATCATGTGTCTGACGCCCCCTCACAAATCCTGTTTGGTCCTTGTCAATCAAGTCCAATGTAAAGGTGTCCAGTCGTCTAGAGATAATAGATGTACGGTATATTCTATAGTCCAAATTGAGTATTGAGATTGGCCTATTATTCCCGCATATTTCCTTATCTTTTCCCGGTTTAGGTATGACCGTTATTATCGCTTCTGCCCATGTTGGTGGTAATTTACCTTTTTGTAATGTCAACTAACAACGGAGACAGTTCGTCCTTGAATGTCTTATACCATTCTGCCGGGTATCCATCGCTGCCCGGTGATTTCCCATTTTTAAATCTGTTTATTGCCTCCACTACCTCCTCTATCGTAATGGCTCTCGTTAGAGTATCATTCTGTAATTGTCCTATTTTTGGTAGGTCTAGTGTGTTTAAAAAAGATGTAATCTCCTCTCTTGATGCAGACTCTGGCTGTGCATATAACTCCTCTCTGGAATGTTCCCTCTATATCCTCTGGTTCTGTCATCAATTGATTCGTATGTGGGTCTCTAATTTTATGAATTTGACTACTTGCGAGTTGTTTACGCGTCCATCTCGCCAGTAGTTTAGTGGCTCTCGGGCCCAACTCATAATAGCTCTGCTTGGTAAACAGAATATTTCGTTCTATCTCCTCTGTCAGATGTTTCTCTATCTCTGATTTGAGGTTTAATTTCCTTTTGTGTGTTTAAATCAGCCGAATTCTGGTAGTCTCTTTCCAATCCTCTCAGTTTCGCTATGTTTTTCGTATAATTTTCCAATTTAAGTTTTTTAACATGACTCGATTCCGAGATTAATTTGCCTCTCATAACCGCCTTCAAGGCGTCCCAAATCATTGTTGGCTCCACCATTCCATTATCATTTTCCTTAATATAATTTTATATTTCCAATTTAATTTGATCCTTCCTCTGTTCATTATTCAGCAGACCTACATTCATTCTCCAATTGGTTAATATTTTCCGGTTACTAATGCCTATGTCGAGGTACAACGGGTTATGATCTGACACATCTGCACCTCCTATATGACAATCGTTAACCCTGTAGACATTTGCTGAGTCAACAAACAAATAATCTATTCTAGCATGTGTTTTATGTACCGCCGAATAGTGTGTGTAGTCTTTCTCCAGTGGATGTAGGTATCTCCATATATCGACCAGACCCATCTCATCCAATAATATATTAACATATTTTGACATTTGTATTTTCGTTTTTTTGAGGCTTGTTGTGTCAATGTTATGATTTAAAACGACATTAATATCCCCCCCACAGATTAGTATACCCTCTGTTTCCTCTGCAATAACATCAAATAATTATCTAAAAAAAAGACTTAGCACAATCTGGAGGAGCATAAACATTCACCAGAGTTACCATCACATTGTCAAGCTTCCCTTTCACAATAATGTATCTTCCCTCCTCATCTCTTATCTCTTGTTTATACTCAAACTGGACCTGATTTGATATCATAATCGTCACACCCCTTCTGAGACCTCCCTTAAACCAACTACTGTACAGATTCCTAAAACCATATCTAGTCCTACTTCAGTATCCCTAATAAGTGACCTGTACAGCAGTAAACTAAGTAAGCAAGTAACGTTTAACATTGCATAATGTAAAATAAAACCTAACAAAAAATAATAATGAGCAATAAAACAGAACATACACTTCTTCCAAAAAAGGGGATGACTTTTCCCCCCAAGTCCCGTTGGTTGGTCGAGGGGGTATCCTTCCTCTCAGAAAGGGCCCCTCCCTAGGACCGAAATCACACCCTTTCCAAAGGGTTTCACTCCGTCTAGTAATGTCCAACTCTCTTAGTTCAGTCTCTCTCAAACGGCAACTATTACAATTACTTTATTAGAGGTCCGTTGACTGTTTTAAACATACCTTGTAGGCCATCTGGTTGTGCTTCAGTCCCTTCAAGACACCCGCTCATGTCAGCAAAACAGACTCATTTCCCCCATCGGAAATCCTTCAGCTTCTCCCTGGCGGCAGCCGCTGCGCTCCTCCCCGGCTTGTGTCCCCTCGTCTGCTGCCACTCTGCCCGGTGTCGCGTCTTCTCCCTCTCTGTAGTCGCGGTGCCTTCTCCTGGGAGACCCACCTCGTATCCTCTCTGTAGTCGCGGTGTCTTCTCCTGGGAGACCCATCTCGTATCCTCTCTGTAGTCACGGTGCCTTCTCCTGGGAGACCCACCTCGTATCCTCTCTGTAGTCACGGTGCCTTCTCCTGGGAGACCCACCTCGTATCCTCTCTGTAGTCACGGTGCCTTCTCCTGGGAGACCCATCTCGTATCCTCTCTGTAGTCACGGTGCCTTCTCCTGGGAGACCCACCTCGTATCCTCTCTGTAGTCACGGTGCCTTCTCCTGGGAGACCCACCTCGTATCCTCTCTGTAGTCACGGTGCCTTCTCCTGGGAGACCGACCTCGTATCCTCTCTGTAGTCGCGGTGCCTTCTCCTGGGAGACCCACCTCGTATCCTCTGCCCGCCATGTCTCTTGCCACGTCCTCTGCGCTGTCATACGTTTTCACTCCGCTTTCCCAGTGGATTCGCATCCTCGCCAGCGGGGTTTGGAAACTGATCTTTTCCTCTTTCAATATCTTCTTTATGGTCGCGTATTCCCTTCTCTTCTGGACCACTTCAGTTGCATAATCATGGTCAAAAAACACCCTCTTCTCTCCCACGAGTATTTTCTTCCTCCAAGCATGACTGAGCACCACCTCCTTCGTCTCAAACTGTAGGAAGTTTACCACCATTGACCTGGGGGGGTGCGTTCGGAGGTGGTTTCTGCGCCAGGGCTCTGTGTGCTCTCTGTATCTGGAGTGGGGTGTCGCTAGGTAGCTCGAGTTCGGTGGATAAAAAGCACTCCAGGAACTTGCCAGTCGAATTCTCCTCCGTGCCCTCCGGTATGCCGAAGATGCGAATATTGTTCCGCCTCGACCTCCCCTCGAGGTCCGTTGTCTTCTCTTGCAGTCGTTGTGCCTGGGCCGTCACGTCTAGCATCATCCTCGTAGCCTCTGTCTGCCATTCCTCCAGTTCCGCTATGCGCGCCTGGGCCTCTTCCATGTTGTCACTCTGTATTTTAACGTCGGCATTAATCCCTTCGAATTTGTTGTCGATTTCCCTCCGGAACCTGGCGAGCTCTTCCATCACCTCCCTCTTCACATCGCTTATTCCCTGTTTTACCCCTTTAACTTCTTCTTTAACCTCAATCAGTTGTTTAATTATGGGTGCTAGCAATTCAACAAGTTGGTTCAGGGTAGCTGGCTCTGAACCCGTTCCCTGCTTCTCTCCTCGTGTTCCCTCACTCTTGTTAGGGCCCGAATCCATTTTCTTACTTTTAATCACCTTTTGGCTCGCTTTTCTTTATCTAACCGACCTCTTTATTATTTCTCTTCTATATTACCTTGAATATATTTGTTGAAATATGATTTCTAAGGGTTTATTTTTGCCGAGTTGAGAGAGACAGAAAATGTGCGACTAATCACTCCGCCATCATACTGGAAGCCTCAGCAGCGAGAGTTTTAACCAAATCAAGCAGACGAGCTCATATAACTCCTATTTTAGAGACTCTACTCTGGCTTCCTGTTAAGTTCAGAATAGATTTCAAGATCCTTCTGCTTGTTTATAAAGCGCTCACTGGTACAGCACCAGAATATCTGAAAGACCTTTTGCTAGCATATCAGCCCAATTTCCAGTTTCAAGCTCTTGCTGAGAGACATACAGTGCGAGTCCATGATTTGTTCTTGCTATTAAGTTGACCCTCCCTTTTGCCCATTACTGACCCCTCCCTGTCCCTAGATCTTTAGCTGTCTAGTTTTAGGTTTTTGTACTTTTAGTTTAGTTTTAGATTATCTTAGACTGTTTTACACTAGTTTTAGTTTTAGACTATGTAGTTTTAGTTTAGTTTTTAGACTATGTAGGCCAGGTTTTATATTGTATTTGTTTGTGGTGGATGTTGTATGCCTATGAACAGGTCACACTTGAAAATGAGCCCTTGGGGCTCAATGTGTTTTTTACCTGTATAAATAAAGGTAAAAAAAAAAATAGAGCTCTCAGGTCTTTTGCTAGCATATCAGCCCAATAGAGCTCTCAGGTCTTTTGCTAGCATATCAGCCCAATAGAGCTCTCAGGTCTTCTGCTAGCATTCAGCCCAATAGAGCTCTCAGGTCTTCTGCTAGCATATCAGCCCAATAGAGCTCTCAGGTCTTCTGCTAGCATTCAGCCCAATAGAGCTCTCAGGTCTTTTTATGCTCCAGATTGTGTCTCACTGCCAGTTTACATTAGGGATGCAACCTCAGCACATATTATGTTCAAGTCAAGACTAAAAACCCATCTTTTTAATATTGCCTTTAAATGACTAAATCATTAAATTAAGATTATATAATGTTTAAAGCCCTTTGAGCTGCAACATTCCTGCAAGGAAAAGCGCTATACAAATAAAGTTATTAATATCATTATTATTATTATTATTATTATTATTTTTATTTTATTTTTTATGGGGGCTGGTCCAGCTGTGAGACGTGATGGGGGGTCAGAGGGCACGGAGCAGGGCATGATGGGAAGGCAGGAAGTCAGCGGGGAGGCAGATGGAAGGAGTCTTAACAACATCTGGACTGCTGACCTCTCCTGACAGTGCAGTACCGCCCACCCCTCTACCCTCCCCACCCCCCCTCTAACACCCCCTCTACACCCCCTCTGTCTCTCTCTCTCTCTCTCTCTCCCTCTCTGTCTCTCAGGATCTATCTATCTCTCTCTCTCTCTCTCTCTCTCTCTCTCTCAGGATCTATCTATGTATCTATCTATCCATCCATCTCTCTCCACAGCCAGGCAGCAGTGCAGTAGCTGATCCCAGGGGAGGGTGTTCTATAGTTACCGCCTGTCACAGGCCTGTGATGTCTCTGTCTTATGGAGGACTTGTCCTTGTCATCCCTCCCTCTCCCTCCTGTCCTCCAGCACAGCCACAGAGGTGTGGAGAGAGAGAGAGAGAGAGAGAGAGAGAGAGAGAGAGAGAGAGAGAGAGAGAGAGAGACACAGAGAGATACAGAGAGATTACTGTGAGTAAAACAATGTTTATATCTTTGCACTCCATCAAATGTCAGGACCCTCCTTTCATGACTTGTCCTAGATATGTGCCTTCTACCCCCCAGTATCCTTACATTTTCATAATCGCATCAGGATAAGCTAGTATGAAGCTATTTTGCAGTTTTTCTGTGTAGGGGGCAGGCTAATTTATGAGGCGTACCAACTAGTGGTCTTTGTGTGTAAGTAGCAGTTTCCCATTGTAAAGACTATGGTCATTTGACCCCCGAGGCGGCTCTTATAGTAGGTAACATAGACACGGCTGTTCTAGTGTTAGAGCATCGTTTCTCAACGGGGGGCGTTCAGACAACATCGGGGGGCGCTGGAACAGATATTTTTAAAAGGGGGGCGTTGAGGTGTTCTTGGGGGGCGTTCGCGCATTAAGTATTTTTTTCATGAAAAACAGCTGTCAGCAGTGTTATTACGGGTACGTTCGTAAATGCACGAACGGTCATTTCGCTCGGACAAACCGTCTTTTCAGTCAGAGCACCCATCTCTGAGCGCTCCCAGAGCGCAGTGTTCTGAACTTGGCCGGGCTCTGTGATGCAGACACACGTAGCGCAGCGCCCACATTTTTTTTAAAGTGAGAGTGTCAACAAGAAGATGAAGCTAAAAACTCAGCTAGCAAAGGCAGAGCTTTTGATAGTTTCCAATGTGTCTGGGTAAGCTGCATTGTAGAAGAATCTTGACAGTTCATGTACAGTGCAGAAATTGCAATACTATGCTAGTCTACGATAGAAAGAACCCCGGTTCATCCCATCTGTAATGTCATGTTTCAACCCTTGCCATCCTTTTCTTGCATAGGACCCGCAAATGAACACGGATAGGAGTGGAATAGGCTATATAACTGTAAATAGTTGATTGTCTTTGGATTTAGCCAGTTGGCGAAGATTTATGAGGAATAGGCCATTTAATTTGTGTTGCTCATCTAACAGCGATAAGGTGTTGTTTAATTTACGGTCTTGTTTAATTTCTATGAGTGTTTTCCTTGTAGGCTATGCTTGAGTGACATGTGTTTCAGTTTGTAGGCTCATTGTAATTGTTGGCTATAAGCGAGAGAGAATATTTCTTATGTTAGTTTTGATACTGAGTCCATGTCCCAGCCGGTGACGTAAGCCTGTCGTGCCAAATACTCCCTCCCCGCGTATACACACTACCCTATGCGTATACACACTACCCTATGCGTATACACACTACCCTATGCGTATACACACTACCCTCTGCGCTTATGCGTTCGCTTCCTTTCAATACATCTTATTTAATTTAGTTAAAATGAGTGCTAATACCATACCACCATACCAGAACATCACAGCAGGAACAACCTATCTCAAAAAAGCGATCGTATTGTAATAAACCAGTCCGGAAAGTTCTCTGTCGCTTACCAATAATCTAACCTGGAGAAATCAGCTACGAATGTCCCCTCCCCTCGCAGGTTCATTACAGTATATTACATAAATGTATTACTGTTAAGTGTTGTTGTGGATGTTATCCCTAGTGCCATTCTGAGGTTAGCATTGCGATGTGTTCGTCTTAACGTTTACAAACTAAAATATACG
>NW_027662552.1:20000-27500 GCF_963989245.1 Nansenia antarctica | reverse complement strand
ACTCTTAAAAGGGTTAAAATAAATACATACAATATCCTTTGTAAAAGTCAAACCCTGAAAAGTCATCAAACTGTGATGGAGCATATTAAGCCAGTAGCTTTTGGAAAATGGATGCATTTTGTGCATTCCTGGGCCTGCTTGTTAACTGAGAACCAATCACTATTCGCCTACCCCTCCCCCACACAGCACCTTCCACAGATAGCAACACACAGGCCTCTGCTGTTCATTTAACATTGCCGACCTCCTGAACTTTAGGCTCACGTTTGGGACACTTCCTATGTAGCCAGGGGAACAGAAAAAGACACACACCATCAGTGGGATGCCAGCTTTCAGACAAAATTGTTTTCAAGTCTCTAGTCCATTGTATGGCCAAACAGGGTTTAACTTATTGGGGATAGGCCTCCATTGACATTACATTGCCGACCTCCTGAACTTTAGGCTCACTTTTGGGACACTTCCTATGTAGCCAGGTGAACAGAAAAAGACACACGCCATCAGTGGGATGCCAGCTTTCAGCCAAAAGTGATTTCAAGTCTCTAGCCCAATGTATCACCAAACAGCGCTCAATTTAGTTGTGCACTATGCAGACAGAGCACTGATTTGCACCCCTCCCCCACACAGTTAAGTTTCTGTTCTGCTGAAATCTGCCTCGCTCTGTTCAATTAACCTTCCTTCATGACCGGCTCACGGTGGGACCCGTGCCGTGCTGGCACACTCATGTCCATAATCGAGAATTTCTCTTAGCTTCTCTCCCACCATGTCAGCCATGCAGAGAGCGATTTTTTTACTAAAATAAAATAACCAGAATGTTTATGATATGCTTTTTGTTAACTTTAGCACTGTGAGACTTGCAGTTGGAGTTCATATAATTGTAATCTCACCATATATGACAATACTCTTAAAAGGGTTAAAATAAATACATACAATATCCTTTGTAAAAGTCAAACCCTGAAAAGTCATCAAACTGTGATGGAGCATATTAAGCCAGTAGCTTTTGGAAAATGGATGCATTTTGTGCATTCCTGGGCCTGCTTGTTAACTGAGAACCAATCACTATTCGCCTACCCCTCCCCCACACAGCACCTTCCACAGATAGCAACACACAGGCCTCTGCTGTTCATTTAACATTGCCGACCTCCTGAACTTTAGGCTCACGTTTGGGACACTTCCTATGTAGCCAGGGGAACAGAAAAAGACACACACCATCAGTGGGATGCCAGCTTTCAGCCAAAAGTGATTTCAGGTCTCTAGCCCAATGTATCACCAAACAGCACTCAATTTAGTCACTCACTACCCCTCCCCACTCAGCCGTTTAACATTGGCGACCTCCTGAACTTTAGGCTCACTTTTGGGACACTTCCTATGTAGCCAGGGGAACAGAAAAAGACACACACCATCAGTGGGATGCCAGCTTTCAGCCAAAAGTGATTCCAGGTCTCTAGCCCAATGTATCACCAAACAGCACTCAATTTAGTCACTCACTACCCCTCCCCACTCAGCCGTTTAACATTGGCGACCTCCTGAACTTTAGGCTCACTTTTGGGACACTTCCTATGTAGCCAGGGGAACAGAAAAAGACACACACCATCAGTGGGATGACAGCTTTCAGCCAAAAGTGATTTCAAGTCTCTAGCCCAATGTATCACCAAACAGCACTCAATTATATGCTCAATATATTTTAACAGTGAAAAAACAGGAAATACAGATTTAAAAAAATAAATAAATAATCACAATAGTATGTTATTAGAATGATATAAACTTAAAATAAAATCAGTCTACTGTTAATAAAACTACTGCTGCAGATTTCTGTTGGTCTGTTTCTCAGACTGAATTGGTTCCATACTGCTTGGCCCTCTGAAAGGTCACAGCCAGGTCAGCTGCAGGTTGGGGCGGGGGAGGGGAGACATCAATTAACCACCTGCACCTCCAAGCTTTCCCCAAAGCTACTGCTGCATTCAATGCACACGGGAATAACTGGTTTTCTGGAACAAGATGAATAATTATTATTCATAAATGTAGAACTGCTTAATCCCTTTATGTTTTGTAATTATTTAAAGATAAAACAACAGTTTTAAATGTTTTTATAATTTAAACCATTATATGGCTTGCATGATTGAGAATGTTGTCATTTTTAATACACAGTTTTGGTACACTACATTAACGCATTTACAGAACTCTCCTTAAAATTACAAATATAGTACTTATTACTAATACACTCAGGCCTCAGCCGTTCATTTAACATTGCCGACCTCCTGAACTTTAGGGACACTTCCTATGTAGCCAGGGGAACAGAAAAAGACACACGCCATCAGTGGGATGCCAGCTTTCAGCCAAACGTGATTTCAAGTCTCTAGCCCAATGTATCACCAAACAGCGCTCAATTTAGTCACTCACTATTCGCCTCCCCCTCCCCCACACAGCACCTTCCACAGCTAGCAGCACACTCAGGCCTCAGCCGTTCATTTAACATTGCCGACCTCCTGAACTTTAGTCTCTAGCCCAATGTATCACCAAACAGCGCTCAATTATATGCTCAATATATTTTAACAGTGAAAAAACAGGAAATACAGATTAAAAAAAAAAGAAAATCACAATAGTATGTTATTAGAATGATATAAACTTAAAATAAAATCAGTCTACTGTTAATAAAACTACTGCTGCAGATTTTCTGTTGGTCTGTTTCTCAGACTGAATTGGTGCCATACTGCTTGGCCCTCTGAAAGGTCACAGCCAGGTCAGCTGCAGGTTGGGGCGGGGGAGGGGAGACATCACCAGAATACCTCTGTGTCATTGGCTGCTATTCATAGCTTTCATGTGTCGTCACAGCATAGTGGAAACGCCCACCTGACGGGCAAAAGGCACTGCCTGTGAAGCTGCAGAGCACCAGGAAACACAGTAGCATTGGTTAGAAAACAATCATGCCAGATAGTTGCTGTGCAATCGGGTGTACAAACCGGCGAGGAGATAGGCCTGGGTTGTGTCTTTATAGGTTACCGAGTGAAAAAGAAAATAAAGAGAGGAGAAATGTGTGGATTAATGCCATCAAACGAAGTGTACCAGGAGCGGGACAGAAAGAATGGGTGCCATCAAAGCACACACGTCTGTGCAGCGAACATTTCATCAAAGGTAAGTTAGCTAAAGTAATGTTAATATAATTCGCTACAATTGCAAAGCATTTAGCCATTATCTGTACATAGCTAACGTTCATCATTTCTGCATGGTTTGTTTAGGTGGCTTGCCAAAAGGTTGCTAACATTAGCATTAGCTACTAATGCCGTAACGTTATTATCGCCTTGATTCATAGGTTTCAAATCTGACGACCCTTTGTCTCCTGACTGGGTTCCATCAGTGTTCTCGCACACATCACCCAACAAGAAGAGGAAAAGGGAGAAAGCAATGGACAGGTACGAGCAGCACAACAAAATTATGAAAAAGCGTGAGGAGAAGCAGCAAGATGCAGTTGCCCCAGCACTGACAGATCAAAGCCTACCTGACATGGAGCCAGAGCTACCTGCTCCTGAGGCTGAGCAGTGTAACAACAACAGGTGCAAGGATAATGTTGCAAGACTGGAGAGGGAATGCAAGTACCTTAGGGAAGAGAACCGTCGGCTGAAGGACATGATCAAATTAAGTACATTTGATGAAGCCACCTTAGAAAATGATGATGAAAAAGTGATAACAATGACTGGAATGCCCACCTATGCCAAATTACACGTTGTTTATATGTTTGTCTTCTCCCTGTTACCAACTGGTACAATCCTCTCTCCTTTCCAACAACTTGTCTTAACCCTTATGAGACTCAAAATGAACCTGCCCCTTGCATTGCTTAGCTGCATCTTTAGAGTCTCCGTTCCAACTGCTAGCAGAACATTTAGAAACACCATTGATGCATTGAATGCCAAGCTTGTTCCAGCACTTGTGTTTTGGCCAAATAGAAATGAACTATTGCTGTCAATGCCTATGGTATTTAGACAGGTCTTTCGTAGATGTGCTTGTATAATTGACTGCTTCGAGATATTTATTGAAAAGCCTGGAGACCCAAGAGCAAGAGCACAGACATATTCAAATTACAAACACAACCATACCATAAAATATCTTATTGGTATCACACCACAAGGAACTGTTTCTTTTATATCTAAGGGATGGGGTGGTAGAACATCCGACAAACACCTGACTGAAAGATGTGGGTTTTTGGATAAACTTAACCCAGGGGATGTTATATTGGCAGATCGAGGATTTGATGTAGCAGATTCAGTTGGTCTTTTCAATGCACAACTTAAGATCCCAGCATTTACAAGGGGCAAAAAGCAACTGAGTCCAGTAGAGTTGGAGTCCACACGAGGGCTTGCATCTGTCAGAATCCACGTGGAGAGGGTCATTGGTGAGGCCCGAAATAGATACACCATCCTTCAGAGTAGAATTGGAATTCAAATGTGTGAAGCTGAACATCCTCATGCTCTTACACCTCTAGACAAGATAGTGCAAGTGTGCTGCGCTCTGATAAATGTTGCTCCCTCTATTGTTCCTTTGGGTTAGTACCTACATGGATAAAGCTGTATATGGTACGCACATCGACGGGTGCTGGGTGAATAAAATAAACTAGGAAATAGGATGTCCCGCACACCGTAGAAGATTTCTTTGTATGCCTCATCACAAATGTGTACATTTCATTTGGAAAAACTTCATATTCTTATGTACATTTAATGAAATAAAAAAACTGAACATGTACTGAAAGTTTGTTTTATTTTAATTTTTATTGTTTTATTAAATATTAACATCTGAACATGTTTGTCCTTTGTGCTGTGTATACCATAGAATGAATGAAGACATGTCAAGGTTTGTTCAGTTTTTTCTGACCAAATTTACTGACTGATGTGGCCTAAATGTAGCCTACCTGTTCTTCTGTCAAACTCAACCCTGTAAAGATCTCTTCACTCTTTGCCTGTAGTTCTTTGTCTGATAAAGCTCGATACTGGGGCATGTACAGTTGGCTTAAATGGAGATGGATTCTCCACCAGATATGTCCAGATGTCACCGAACACGAGATCAGGCAGGGACTTAGCTGCATTTAGTGGTTCAAACACAGCCGCGGGGGCTAAATATGGGTCGCAAGTGCCCAATATGTGTAGCTTTTCCGTGTATCTTGCTAGTTCTTCATGGGTGAGGTGGTCAAAATAGTCGGCAGCCGGTAAATTGCGTCCACTCGCCATGTTGCGCGATGTTGCTATGATCCTTTTTGCCCGTCAGGTTGGTGGTTGCTAGGGAAGAAACCACGTGACTGAAAGCTATGAATAGGCATAAAAGGAGAGAAACTCATGGTGTGGCCCCCATCTTCCCCTGACCTCAACCCTATTGAGAACCTTTGGAGCATCCTCAAGCAAAAATATATATGAGGGTGGGAGGCAGTTCACATCAAAACAGCAGCTCTGGGAGGCTATTCTGGCATCCTGCAAAGAAATTCAAGCAGAAACTGTCCAAAAACTCACAAGTTCAATGGATGCAAGAATTGTGAAGGTGATATCAAAGAAGGGGTCCTATGTTAACATGTAACTTGACCTGTTACAGTTTTTCTCAGTCGCTTTGGTGCATTTCTCACATCACTATTAACATTTGCACAACAGTTAGTGCATTTCTCAGAACAATTAGTACAAACTGCAAAACCTAGGTGTTAACCTGCAAAAGCGTGTCACTTGCTCAAAATGGATAGTTCATTCCTCAAAAGCAAGTATTCATGTCAATGAAAGTGTCAGTGTCATCAAAATGAAAAGTCCTGACACCATTGTTTATGAACAAGATAGTCAAATGGCTTTGTCATGTTTTCATTATGACAGTTCACTCTAAGTGTTTTCCAATGCAAAAAAGTCAGATCTTGGTGACACTACCTGAAAATGCTCAAGACAGTACTATACACTATTTGCACAGCCATTTGAAATCTACAGTGGGTTACACATTACTGTATTTAGTGAGGTAAATGAGTACAAGACGCTGAATAGTTATGTTTCACATTTTTACTGCATATGCTCTTTGCAATTCTAATTTGTTCACAGCATTGTGCAAAAGAAAAATACAAACTTGTTTACCACAAACATAAGAAACACCCTTTGGGTAGAGCTGTGCACAACTGTAAACAATATTGCAGTACATATTGGAACTGAATTGGAACATCCAACATACTGTAAATCATTCATTGACATCCAGACGTTCCTGTCTGTCTGGCCACATATTTTCATCGACATCACAGCGAATATCATCCCTGGTAATGCAGCGAGGAAAGTATCTCCCTGAGTGGCGAATCCACCCTCTGCTAGCAAGGCCATTTGGGTATGTGGATGCCGGTCATATACCTTCCACCTCCAGGCAGAGAAAAACTCCTCTATTGGATTCAGGAATGACGAGTAGGGAGGGAGATATTCCACCAGCATCCTTTCATGTGCTGCAAACCACTGTCTGACCAGATCTGAGTGGTGAAAACGCACATTATCCCATACAACAACATACTTGTTCAGATGGTCTCCATTTAGACCCCTCTCATTCTCAGGGATTATATTACTGTAAAGAGTGTCTAAAAAAGTCAGCAGATGTTGTGTTGTGTGGACCAAGACAGGGTATATGGGTGAGGACGCCGTTTTCTGAGACGGCTGCACACATTGTAATATTCCCTCCTCGTTGGCCTGGGACATCAATGGTTGCTCTCTGTCCAATGTGATTTCTGCCACGCCTTCTACCTTTTGCCAGATTAACGCCTCATCAACGTATATGAATGTGTGCAGCGGTTCCCTGGCCTCCAGCTCCAGTACACACTTTATCCCAGAATAGAGAGAGAGAGAAAAAAACTCATTTTGGACAACATATTGTACAGTATGAATTGTCATGTAAGTGTACTGCATGGCACTACACAAAGTAACCAGTTTACAGCACTGGACATTAGAGTATGCATAGAACACATAAATGTTTTACCTGTACATACTGGTGACGGATCTCCTTCACTCTGTCGCTGTTCCGTTCAAATGGCACATTGTACAATTGTTTCATGCGCATTTCATTTCTCCTGAGCAGTCAATTGTAGCGATTGAAACGGATTCAATATTCCCAAAGATATTGTCATCCTCTATAACAGCGCTTTGTATCTCTCTCAACCTTATGGCATTGTTTGCAATCACCATTGCACACATGGCTTCCTCTTGTTGTGGAGTAAAAAGGGGCCCTTTTCCACCTCTGCAAGGTTGTCTTGCCTTGTCTTGTCTATGTGGTGCAGAGTAAAATTACAGTAATGTACAGTAAACATGAGATATACGGCTTTAACCCATATTACTGTAGTGAACAATAACAGAGAGAAATTGTTCAATTTGGGAGACATTTTCAGGAAAAATGATAAAGAAATGTATACAATTTGCTTGACAGATTTTGACAACTTGTTCAACATTTGTGGATGTAATGACTCAAGCAATGAAATGAGGACTTAGTTTTATAGGGAATGACTATTAAGCATCCAAAAGTATA
>NW_027662552.1:5000-7500 GCF_963989245.1 Nansenia antarctica | reverse complement strand
CATAGTTAGGCCTCGAAATGAAGCCATGGCTCGATGAAATGGGGATAGCCCTACCCCTAAACGTGAACGCGCAAAACGAAGCCATAGGGGTGAAAACGAAGCTGTAGGGGTGAATTGGGATTGGCCCTACGTCTCTCAGAATGTCCTTGACTGTCCCTCCAGCCTGGGAGCGGATCCTAGAGGAGTGCACTTCCCTGTTGTCTACAGCAGGGGGCGCTGGTCCCGGGGGGAACGTGTACCGGCTCAGAGTGACAGACCTCGCCCTGGACGCCTGCATCAACCTGGCCCGCTGGGGGTCCGCCCTGGAGTACGGAACCCAGACCCTGCTGCCTTACAGGTGGGGGGGGGGGTGTGTGGGTGGGTGTGTGTGTGTGTGTTTGGGGGGGGTGTTTGCGTGCGTACGTGCATGCGTGTGTGCGTGTGTGTGCGTGTGAGTGCGTGTGTGCGTGTGAGTGTGTGTGCGTGTGTGTGTGTGCATGCGTGTGTGTGTGTGTGTGTGTGTGTGCGTGTGTATGTGTGCGTGTGAGTGCGTGTGCGTGCGTGTGAGTGCGTGTGCGTGCGTGTGTGCGTGTGTGCGTGTGTGTGTGTGTGTGTGTGTGTGTGTGTGTGTCTTCCACATTGTGACTGATGGACAGGTGATTCACTTTCTTCAGGCAAAGGTACTTGTTGTTCTCAGTCGCCTTGGAGACAAACATGTCGATGCCAAATGTAAAAAAAACAAAAAAAACAACAGATGGTCATTTTGTTTTGTTTTGGAGTTTTTAATTCAACCCTAGCTGAAGGGTGTTCTTTACACTTACATGTTTGAGACAGAGAGACAGAGAGACAGAGAGACAGAGAGACAGACAGACAGAGAGAGACAGAGAGACAGAGAGACAGACAGACAGAGAGAGAGAGAGAGACAGACAGACAGAGAGAGAGAGAGAGAGAAACACTTACATGTTTGGCATTTAGCAGACGCTTTATTCCAAAGCCACTTAGTTACAAGCGATACATTTGACTAAGCAAGTGAATCATCAATCCACCAGTCGTAGCAGGAAGAGTAATCTAGCTCAGGCCAGGGGCCACTGGCAGTCTCTGTGATAGAAGAATCTATGCTCAGAGATGCTCACCAACCAAGCTAATGAAATGCTAAACGCCAACCAAGCTAATGAAATGCTAATTCTTCTTCTTTCTAATTCGAAAGTTAAACAGCTTTTGGTGAATAATCAGGCAGTAATGTACCATTATTATGAACAGTATGTTTGTCTAACTCAGTCTAGTATGTTTTTGGGTTCGTTGATCCGGGAGCAGAACAAACAAGAATATAATTAAGATGAGAGAATAACTCTGAGAGGCTCAGGAGGTAGAGGCTGTGTCTCAGGAGGTAGAGGCTGTGTCTCAGGAGGTAGAGGCTGTGTCTCAGGAGGTAGGGGCTGTGTCTCAGGAGGTAGAGGCTGTGTCTCAGGAGGTAGAGGCTGTGTCTCAGGAGGTAGAGGCTGTGTCTCAGGAGGTAGAGGCTGTGGCTCAGGAGGTAGAGGCTGTGTCTCAGGAGGTAGAGGCTGTGTCTCAGGAGGTAGAGGCTGTGTCTCAGGAGGTAGAGTCGTCGTCTAATAATCGTACGGTTGGCAGATCGGCGGTTCGAGCCCCGGCTGGCCACATGTCGAAGTGTTCTTGGGCAAAGACACTGAACCCCAACATTGCTCCCATTGAGCGGGCCGGCGCCTTGCATGGCAGCTTGCCGCCATTGGTGTGTGAATGTGTGTGTGAATGGGTGAATGAGAGGCCATTGTAAAGCGCTTTGGAGCAGCAAAAAAGGCTCTATATAAGTGCAGTCCATTTACCATTTAGTATGTTACGGTTTCACAGACGAGGCGTGAACCTGATCCTTGACTGATTCTTCAACGGAGAGATTTTGGACATTGAAAGTGGGACTTTAACAGCTGTTGTGAGTGGAACTAACGCCAAACCTCATCAAAATGAGAAGACCGTCGCATTTTCAATGATGTGCGAATCGAGTTACTAGGAAATACCCCACCTGTCTGTCTAGACCACCTGTCTGAATGACACATATCCACCTGTACGTCTAAAACCACCTGTCCGTCTAGACAGACACAGTCTGAATGACACATATCCACCTGTCCGTCCTAGACCACCTGTCTGAATGACACATATCCACCTGTCTGTCTAGACCACCTGTCTGAATGACACATATCCACCTGTCTGTCTAGACCACCTGTCTGAATGACACATATCCACCTGTCCGTCTAGACCACCTGTCTGAATGACACATATCCACCTGTCCGTCTAGACCACCTGTCTGAATGACACATATCCACCTGTCTGAATGACACATATCCACCTGTCCGTCTAGACCGCAGTCTGAATGACACATATCCACCTGTCCGTCTAGACCACCTGTCTGAATGACACATATCCGATTCCTATCACATTTATTCCCACATGAGATCGAGGCCTGAATGGGATCTGAGAATATCAGGTTCAATGTGCTTTTTACTGC
>NW_027662552.1:0-2500 GCF_963989245.1 Nansenia antarctica | reverse complement strand
AAGACAGGTTTTCATGATTTTGAAAAATGGAAGTGATCTTAAGTTATCAATGAAGTTTAGAGTGGATGACTTCGATTATATTATTTACATCACTTCAGATACAATGAAATGCTTTGGGTGTGGGATGGAAGGCCACATGATTAGGTCCTGTCCTAATAAAAGGCCTGGGTCCACTGAGCAAACACCGCCGTCAACCGGGGCAGGCCCAAGTAGCTCAAACACCAACAAGAGTCGAGAGAGTACCTCTGGGAAGAAAGAGACAGGAGAAGGGTTGGTGGAGAAGACAGGACAGGCTCAGAAGGTGCAGGAGGAGGGGATAGACCTGGTGGAGAAGACAGGACAGGCTCAGAAGGTGCAGGAGGAGGGGATAGACCTGGTGGAGGAGACAGAACAAGGTCAGAAGGGGCAGGAGGAGGGGATAGACCTGGTGGAGGAGACAGAACAAGGTCAGAAGGTGCAGGAGGGGAGGAGAGGCCTAGGCCTGGTGGAGGAGACAGGGGGGGGTGAGCAGGAGGAGGGGATAGACCCGGTAGAGGGGGCAGAACAGGGTGAGCAGGTGCAGGAGAAAAGGGGAGGTTTGGTAGTGGAGGCAGGAAAAACGGGAAAGGGGAAGAGGAAGCTGAAGGCTGTTGAGAAGGCCACTGTGGTCGAGGAGGGTGAAGAAGTGGGAGCGCAGAAGACAGGGGTCGGAAGTGAAGAAAGAATCAGACTGGGCAAACGGGCTGGTCTAGCTACTGGAGAAGTAGAGGATAACGCAAATGAGGAGGAAATGGAACTTAATGCTGATGGTATCAAAACTACACAAAAAAGGAAAACTGAGGTCAGTCAATCTGACTCCAGAGCAAAAAAGTGCCAACCAGAGCGGGAGGCAGTCATTGACAGTGAGGACTCTGACGTAGGGGATGATGTGGAGTCTCTGCCTCCCACTCAGCCTCAGGCTGAAAGGAGGGATGGGTATTCTTTAAGTAGAATAAAAGGTTTTCTACAGGATACGAAAGGCACAAGGGCAGTTAAGGTGGAAACTTTTTTTCCTGACATTAAGTTATTTGTTGAGTCCGCTAAATGGCTAATGAAACGCAATGACATGAACGATGAAGGTTTCTCTGAGCAGGAGATATATCGGTTAAAGAAAATTGTCCAAAAGGCAAGAACAAAAATCTCCAATGAGGGTTAAGTTATCTGGTCTCTTTTTGATATTTTATGTCCTGCAGGTTGGATATTTTATCATGGCAGAATTCAAAATAGGTACTCTAAATCTAAATGGGGCAAGGGATGATGCAAAGAGGGCATCTCTCTATAAATTAATGGAATTAAAGGGTATTGATGTGATGCTTATCCAAGAGACACACAGCACTGAGGACAACACAGTGGCCTGGAAAAGAGAATGGAAGGGGGAAATAGTTTTAAGCCACAACACCAGTAATAGTGGTGGAGTGGGGATTTTATTTTCCAGTCATTTTTTACCACAGTCATGTGAGATTGAGGAGGTGGTAAAGGGACGTCTTTTAAAAGTAAGAGTTTTATATGAGAAGGTGAAAATGGTATTTATTGTTGTTTATGCCCCAAATGTTGGTTTGGAAAGAGTGTGTTTTTTAGACTCTTTGGCTGATGTCATTAAGGGGTGTGATAATGAAGAATTTGTATTTCTGGGAGGGGATTTTAACTGTACTGTAAACCCCGTTTTAGATAGGAATCACCAAGAGCCTCACTCTGCATCTCGTAGTCGTCTCTCTAGGGTAATTGAGACGTATGAACTGTGTGATGTGTGGAGGCGGATGCATCAAAAGAAAAAGCAATACACTTGGGTTCATACTAGGGATGATGTTTTATCAATGGCCAGACTTGATCGGTTTTATTGTTTTAAACACCATTTTAGTGTTTTTAAAAGTTGTTATATAACTCCTGTTGGTTTTACTGATCATTCTCTTGTGTACTGCTCTGTTTTTATCAAGTGTGTGAAACCACAAAGTGCTTATTGGCATTTTAATACGTCTCTTTTAACTGATACAAATTTTAGGAACGCTCTTACCTATTTATGGAAGGTTCATAAGCAGACAGAGGACAGTTTTACCTCAATACAGCAGTGGTGGGATGTGGGGAAGTGTAAGATTAAGCAGTTTTGCCAACAGTACACTCAAAATGTTACTAGAGACATAGCCAGATCTATGAAGGCTCTAGAGATTGATGTGGAGGAGCTTCAAGAGCTCGCAGAATCCACAGGAGATCGAGGCCATATTGGGGCTCTCAAAGCTAAAAAGTCTGCTCTGGCTGACCTGTTAGGTATCTCAGCACAGGGTGCTCTGGTGAGGTCACGTTTTAGAAACATTTCGGAGATGGATGCATCTTCCCGTTTCTTTTTTGGTCTGGAGCACAAGAATGGTCAGAAGAGGCTCATCCACAGCATGCGCTCAGACACAGGTCATATACTGTCTGAGTCCACTGACATCAGGAGGCATGCTGTTGGATTTTATAGTAGCCTCTTCCAGTCTGAACTTGGAGA
>NW_027662553.1:0-18000 GCF_963989245.1 Nansenia antarctica | reverse complement strand
GCCACAGATCAGAGAACTGTTTCACATGCCTCCTCAGATGGCATGAATTCTTATGTGGATATGGTAAAAGGGAAAAGGGAGGCGGTCATTGCTTTAAACCCTTCGTCAAAGGAATATGAGGCTAGCTTGTGGGAACCAACACCACACAGCAACTTGATAAAATGGGCAGTACCAACTAGGGGTGCAACGGTTCAGTTGGCCCACGGTTCGGTATTTTGGGTCACGGTTTTCGGTACGGTTCGGTTCAGAAACAAATGCTACTATTTATTTACAAACTGTTACTTTACTTTATTTTGCTTATACATAATATGGAACTTTAACATACACATGTATATGTTATGTATATAATGTATATATAATTGTATATAAACAAAAAACACTTTCAAATGTCCAAAAATAAATAAACACTTTCGAAAGTAAAAGTGCACTTAGCCTTGACAGCTGGTAGCCCGTATACAAACAGGAGGAAAACAAATTCACACTACAAAAGTAACACTTTCCACATAGCGTTCCAACATGTCATGTGTTGTATTCCAACGAGTTGCGACATCGTGGATTAATTTGTGTTTTGGTAAGTCTAACATATCTTTTTAATTGTCAGAATATGGTGGGCTGTGGTGCTTTTGTGGAAGAAAGTGACTGCATGTCTGATCTTACCCAGGAGGTTATTGCCACTGCCTTCTTGGCGGCGAGATTTACGACGTGCGCAAAGCAGCCGATCTGTGGCCCAGTCCACCAGCTTCATGGATCGCATTTACGATATTTGCTGCGTTGTCTGTTGTTACGGGAATTGTTATGTTTGGCCTCTCCAACTTCCACTCAGTCACTGCATTTGTTAGTTCCTCTGCCACGTGCGCGCTGGTATGGCTTTCGTATAGAGGACGAGTTTGCAGTACTGCGCTCTTCATCTCCCAATCCGGTGACATGTAGTGGACCGTGACAGTGAGGTAACTCTCCGTTGCCCGGGAGGTCCAACCCTCCGTAGTCAGTGCAAAGCTCTGTGTTTTTGCCAAATCGTCTTCAATGCCTCTGCGCGTTGTTTGGTAAATACCGGGGATTATTTTGGTGCTGAATGATGTACGGGAGGGGACACTGTAACGGGGCTCGAGAGTTTTTATCAGATTTCGAAAACCCAAATCTCCAACCACCGAAAAGGGCTGCAAATCCTTTGCAATGAACATCCCCACTGCATTGGTTATTTTTTTGTGTTTCTCTGAAGTGGTAGTGTACGTCTGTCCGAACGCATCAGAGAGAGACTGCTGTCTGCTCACTGACGCTACCTGACTGGCTTTCCTGCTCCCAGTCAGTGTTATCGTTGAGTGGTAGCGGCGAATATGCTGGTTCATGTTAGAGGTGCAACCATTTGGATATGGCACACGCTTTAAGCAGAGCTTGCAGACAGTAATATTTCTGTCCACTGTTTTCCCCCCCTTATTGTCGTATTCAACGGGAAAAGCGAAATGACCCCACACCGCAGACTTGTAGGAATCCGGGGCTTCCTCAAACTGTTGCGGCGCTCTCAGAGCTAATTTACGAACGCAGCCAAATCGCAGCATAAACCGAAAACCGTCACGGTTCACTAGTGAATTGAGCCGTGGAACGCAAACCGTACCGTCCGTAAAAAAAACGAGAACCGTTGCACCCCTAGTACCAACCCATAAACCCCCTTCCATGGATACACGACCCAAGGATACTGCTCAGTGGGTTAAAGCTGCTGTACAACGCCAAGTTAACTGCCAAGGACAACAGCAGCAAAGCAGTATAGTGGGAGCATCACAACAGTATCGACACCAATCAGGAACCCTTCAGGAAACAGAACATCACACCACTCAGAATCTGCCTGGGGACATACTTACCATCATGCACAGGCAGAATGAAATAACAACTGCTCTGGTGCAGCAGCAGCAGTCCATGTCTCTTCCACCACGAGATATTCCCATATTTGAAGGGGACCCTTTCTAATACAACTCATTTATCAAGGCCTTTGAACAAGGAGTGGAGAAAAAGGCAGGAAAAGGGGATTGTTTGTATTATTTGGAACAGTTTACTAGAGGACCACCACAAGAACTGGTACGTAGCTGCCAGCACATGGCTCCTGAGCGTGGCTACGTGATGGCAAAGGGCCTTCTAGAGAAACATTTTGGAAACCAGTATAAAATTGCAACTGCTTACATAGAAAGGGCTTTGGCCTGGCAAACCATAAAGTCAGAGGATGTGAAAGCACTTCAAGCCTACTCCTTGTTCTTGCGTGGCTGTTGCAATGTAATGGAAGAGCTTGAGTACATGCAGGAACTGGATATGCCGCTACACCTGAGGGCTATCATTTCAAAATTACCATTCAAAATGAGAGATCAGCGGAGGACAATAGCTCATGGCATAATGGAATCAACACAGCAAAGGGCTCGCTTCCCTGATTTGGTCGCATTTGTGGAGCGTCAGGTTGCAATTCTGTCCGACCCTCTCTTTGGTGACATACAGGACCCTATGCCTGCTGTTGCTGGAGTAAAGAATCATAAATCACATTACGGCAACAGAGTACAGGGAAACAGTGTTGCCACCACATTAACATCTATGGACGTACAGGAAGGAGAGGAGGAGCTAACATCAGATCCTGGGATGGAGGACGAGGCTGGATGTCTTTGCTGTGCTGGTACTCACGCATTGGAGGAGTGCAAACAGTTCACTCGAAGGCAGCACAAAGACAAAATTAACTTTTTGAGAGACAATGGAGTGTGCTTTGCATGCTTATGTGTGGGTCACATGAGCTGGGATTGTGAAAGGCGCTTAAGATGTAAAGTGTGTGGTCAAACGCATCCCACTGTTTTGCACATCAGAAGGCAAGCAGTAGCTCTGGAGCAGTCAAAGAACAGGTCTAGTAACCAGCCAACCTCTCCCAAAACGTGTGGACATACAGGGGCCGGTAAGGACCACTGTGGGTTGTCTATTGTCCCTGTAAAGGTGAAAGTGGCAAAGGGAAATCGCACCATAACAACATATGCCTTCCTGGATCCTGGTAGTTCAGCCACATTCTGTTCAGAAGAGCTAATGCAGAAGCTGAATGTTACAGGCAGAAGAACGGTTGAGCACGATGGGGCAAGAAACTGTTGCTGTAGCCTATTCCAGGGTTTCCGTTAGAAAAAATTGCCGCCGGACATCGTGTCCGGGAAGATTTCGATTTACCGGACAAACGTGAGATATTCCGGTCATCATATTAAAATATAATATAGCTGTTTGTCGCGGTGATTACTGTTGTGTAGCGGCCTATATATGCCATTTAATGTCTATTTCTCATCCGATACGATTAGATGCGAGCTATATAATATATAATAATATAACATGATTCGCATGCGCGCTATGCCATTATGTCCAGCGCTGAACGGGCGCCTCACTGGGAACTGAACAGACAGCATCGATCAATGAACGGACTCCACATTACGTTAACTTAAGTTTGTTAAATTGTTTGGGATTAATGTGAGTTTTCTATTTTCTCTTTCCAGTTTTACCCTTTTTTTATCAATAAAACAACGTCATTTCTATAACCAGGTCTCGCTGGTTGGGAAGGCATTTCGTTTAGCTGCCTGTCAAATCATACTTAATCGGACTCGGGAGTATGACAATGAGGAGAACATAACTGTTTATTGAGAAACAATTGATAGGCAGGCTGGGATACGTATATAAAGAAATACCACAATGTCTAGATGTATAACATTTTATTGAACAGTGCAAGCATGTAGGCTTCTGGCGTGACATCGTACCCCTAACGTTCTTAGGGCTTGTTTGAAAAGCTTAGACTGAAAGTTAGTGCCCTGGTCAGATTGTATAACAAGAGGAAGACCGAATGTGGAAAAAAACTTTGTTAAAGCTTTCACCACTGAGCTGGCTGATATGTTACGCAACGGAACAGCTTCGGGAAAACGAGTAGCAGCGCACATAATAGTGAGCAAATACTGACTTCCACTTTTAGTCCTAGGCAAAGGTCCAACACAATCAATTATTACACATTCAAATGGCTCCCCTATAGCAGGAATGGGATGCAATGGTGCGGGTGGAATGGATTGATTAGGCTTACCCGCCATCTGACAAGTATGGCAACAGCGGCAGTGCTTGGCAACATCCGCCTTCAGTCCGGGCCAAAAGAAATGTTTCAATATCAGCTGATAAATTTTAGTTATACCTAAATGTCCTGACCACTGGCTCTCATGTGCTACAGATAACACCTGTTGTCTATAACCCACAGGCACAACCACTTGTTTTACAGTATTCCACTCACAACCATTTGCATTAGGAGGAGACCATTTACGCATTAATATCCCATCGTTAAGGAAATAAACTACGTTGCCCCCTATTTCAGATTCCTCACTAGCTGCATGTAAAAAACATTTGTTTAATGACTGATCAGCTACTTGAGCGACACGCAATCGCTCGCCGGTTACAGGCAGGGATAGGCTGTCAGCGGATGGTATGGTAGGACTCGGGGAGGATGGTAACTCTACCACTTTCTCCCTGGGAGAAGCTGAAACAATCGGGTTCTCATCCCTTTCAGAAAAGGCTTGCATAATCACACTATCACAGAGAGAAACATTGCTATCCTCCTCTCTGCCTCGACTCGATTGTGCACGAGTTATAGCGCACACCGGAAACAACCGCTGTTTCACATAGGCCAGCTTACACATTAGGAGTCATCATCATGCCGGTGTCAAATCATATCATAATAAAAGAAATACATAGCCTATATATTCGTCTTTTTTAAAATAGAAGGAATCAGAATGTGAACTTTAGCGAATTGTATTCAAATTGTGCTTAGAGGGAATTATTTTGTCCGACGAGTTTTCAATTTGTCGGACTTCAACAAATTTTACCGGACAAAGACCGGTAATTACCGGTTAACGGAAACCCTGCTATTCCTTGACTGGCTTGCAGGTAGCTGATTTGGTCAGCAATCATTTTTATACTCTCCCAGAGGTTCTCACACAGAAAAGGATGCCAGTCACTCCGGACCATGTAGTGACTCCTGAACAGTTGGCCAAATGGCCATACTTGTCGAAGGTACACATCCCAAAAATAAAGGCAAATGTCGACCTTTTGATAGGAACCAATGCTCCAAAGGTGTTAGAACCGTGGGAGATCATTAACTCATTGACTGCCAAAGACGCCAATTGGCGTCTTATAGAATAGTAACGTTGACTGCCAAAGACGCCAATTGGCGTCTTATAGAATTATTATTTTTTTCCGCGGGGATCGCGTTATTGACATGTTCTACACCTAGCGAGTGAATTTCAGACTTGGGTGTAATGTATTTCGGTCCCAGATGGGGGCAGTAGTTCGATAAAAGCCTGGAGAAGGACGTGGCTTGCTGTGGGTTGTAGTAATGGCGAAACGGATCAGGGTATGTGCCAAACGCAGCGCGGAGCATTGCGGCGCGGAGCATTGCGGAGCATCGCGCGACTCTTCAAACAGTTCAGAGTCGGATGATACAGAAAAAGTGCAGGATTTTTTTTTTTTTTTTTAAGTTCTGCAGAAAAAGCTAGTTTTCTCTGTTTATTGGTCAAAATCAGGTGTTTTTGCTGAAACCACCCTATGTTCTACGGCCGATTTCTAAACACTCAAAGAGGCTAGAAACAAACTTTCTTTTTCTGATGAAAGAAGAGAGTCTAAAGTTTTGGTAGATATGTTCAATGTTTATGTAGTCCGAAAAGTCAATATTTGGTGGGCTTCAAAGTTCAGCGAAAATGCCCCAAAAGTCTGGCAGTGTGGAGCTCTCTGCTCTGAACATGGCTGGCAGTCAAAGAGTTAACAGCTGCGGGAATGGTCCCTACGCCATTAGGACAGTGCTGGGATGGGCCATTAATGGTCCATTGAATGGAAACAGTGGTGCTTGGGAGACAGAGGTCCCCTCTGCTATGGTAAACAGGAATGCAGTGTGCAAACTGGAGGAAGAGCTGAGGAAGGCGGAGGCCAAGCTGCTGTCTGCCGTATGGAAGAAGACGGGCCTCTCCGCCAGCACGGCCTCTGTGGAGAGACAGCGGGCAGAGCTCAAGAAGGCTAACGAGTTCCTCAAGAACAAGGTTTCTGCTGACACTACTAAGAAGAAGATCAACACTCTCACAATGGACCTGAAGGAGGCGCAGGAGCAACTACAGCAGCTCCACACTGCCCTGGCTGAAGGACTGGAGAAGGAGAAGGCAGTCTCGCTGGTGTCTGCATTGGAGCAGGTACAGGACTTGTCAGAGGAGGAGAGGAAACAGCTGATGGATGAGTTGGAGGAGGCTCTGGGAGAGCCGTCTGGCCTAGAGGAAAAGGAACAGATGCAGGAGGAGGAGCAGAGGAAGAGAGAAGAGGCCCTACAACGTCTGAAGCAGGAGAACACAGACCTGGAGACAGAGCTGAGTGAGACGAGAGCACTGCTAGACAGCAGGAGCAGTGAGAAGGAGGAGGTGGAGGAGAAACACGCTGCAGTTATGAAGAAACTCCAGGAGGAGCATGCCTGCTCCCTGGGCAGGATAGGAGACATGGTCACTAAACTGGAAAGCACACAGCAGACTCTTAGGGGAGCAGAGGAGCGAGGCAGAGAGCTAGAGGAGGAGGTGGAGACGGTGAAGAGGGCCAGGGAGGAGTACGCAAGGATGCTATTGGATGTGCAGACTCGTCTCGCTCAGAAAGACGAGGAGATGGAGAGAGTGGAGGAGAGCCACGCTACCCTGACCCATCGTTGTTATTATGGGTTCGTCAGCTCCTCGTGGTTCTTGGCCACTAGGCAAGGGTTTTCCAGACAAACAGGGGCTGGTACTTTCTGTGAGATTACAGACCAAATACAACTGACAGGCCAGTGATGAAAATGTGTTTGTTGTCTGTACTTATATTGGTTGTGGTCTGTTATAACGTTTGCTCCTTTTATGGTATTTTGTTTAAATTGTTATGTCGGTGCCAGTAACAATTAGGGGCCGGTGTGTAAGAGCCAGATATGGTCCTGTCATATGTGTTGTAATTCACTGTGTGGGCATGGGGTGGCGCTGTCACAATACCTGAGGCAGGTCTTTATAAGGTAGTACATTTGTTGTTATCGTCAGGTGTTGACCCCGGAAGGGCAAATAGGTTTGACCGCAAGGGCGCTGAGTTTGTGATTATTATTGTTTTGTATCAGTGATTAAGCCATAGATGGCAATCAGGAACGCAATAAAGGTTTATTATGCAGCAAACCAATGACTACGGATCGTGTATAACCAACAGCACACATCAAACTAGAACGCACGGCGCGTCAACCAGAGTCCGCGGGTTAGCATCTCAGTAGCTCAGTATCAGACTGTGCTCCTTTAACACTTGTTGTAAATAAAAGTTCTATGATGCATTGAAATTACATTAAACTAAGATAATACGATGGTTAGCATAACTTTTCTAATCTTTATTAATAGGTTATTACAGAAACAGTAAGTGACATTTTCCTAGAGCGAAATCTGTTGTGGTATTTAAAGATGGCGGTTAGCGAAGAAATCTATGAACATGGGATGACGATTTCCATTGACCAATCAACGGTGTGCAGCGTCACACGTCACACGCAGCCTGGCAAAAAGGTACCTTTCGGCCCTGTAGTTCCTGCTCGTGAAGGGTAGCTAAAGAACCGTGCCGTGCCGTACCATGCCGTGCTGACCCGGGCCGACAAATGGAAAAGCGCCATTATACTTTCAAATTGAACATGATAAATATGTTGTCTATGTGCAATCACAGTATCTATTTGACTAAAAACATGTAAAATCTAATTCCGATTTTGTGTTTTTCTTATTATTACACTGTACACTCTTATAACATGCAGTCAGTTGTAAATAACTGACAGATTTGGAAAAATGGGCCAAAGCAGCCAGACGGTGTGGCGGGACGCGTGCTGACAGACTGCGCTGACCAGCTGGCGGGGGAGAAACATGTCTTTTATACAATAATGATGATCTTATCATTCACTGAAGACTGGATGAATAACAAGAATGGTATGTGACTAAAAGTGCAGGTGCTAGATAAAGAGAGACTCTCACTCCCTTCTCTCCAAGGCTAAAGTGAAATAGTTATGCTCTGTGTTATCTGTACCCACGTGATGTTGTACAAGAACTGAATGTTGAAACTATAAGAAGAACCAACCCCATAGAGAGGTGGGCTTTGTACTTTGGAATAGGGCTGGGCAAACGATCAAAATTTCTTTTTCGATAATCGCAAGAATTAACGATCAATTATCGATAAGCTTTTTTTTTCATAAAAAATAATAATAATAATAATATAAAAAATATATATTCCTTGTGGAAAAAACGTTATTTGTGTTGCCATTGCACACATTCATTCATTCACTTTCAAACTAGACACTACAGTCAGATAACAATCCTCTTAAACAAGGCAGTGAGTAGCCTAAATTGTTTAACTTTAAAACACATTTTACGTTATAAATAAAAATATAGAAAATAAGTAACTCACCATAGGAGCAGTAAAAAAACAGTTACTCACAAATAGGAGGATGACTGAAAACGTTAGTGTCCTTAAGAGCGTCCAGCTTAACTTACATTTAAACTCCAGCGAGAGACTGTAGGCGGCAGGCCTACTGGTTCTTGTTCAGAAAAATGATCATGTTAACATGTTCAGGGGTGAGAGACGAACGCAATCTGGTGACACGTGGACAAACTCATTTCCATTATTATTATTATAAAAAATATATATATATATATATATATATATATATAAATAATAATATTAACGATTATCGAGCAAAATATTTTGTGATCGACCAAGATCCTTATCGATCAATTATCGATCGTCGATCATTGATGCCCACCCCTACTTTGGAACCCTATGTTGACTGGGGCCCACCCGCTGTGCCGACGGACCACGATGCCGACAGTTTATTAGCGGATTTCTGCGAGAGCTGACAAGACGGTACATGTGGGAAAACTAGGGCTGGGGTTAGGTGCTAGGGTGCTACGGTTAAGGTTGGGGTTAGGGGTAGGGTTGGGGTTAGGGGTAGGGTTAGGGATAGGATTAGGGTTAGGGTTAGACATGCCAGCATGTACCAAGTCGACGTAGCACCTAACCCCAACCCTAGTTTTCCCACATGCACCTAGACAGAGAAGCGGAGAGCATTCACATGCAGGGAGGGCTGTCGGCACAACGGTCCGACGGCATATTGAAGCAAAGGCCGCTTTCAGACCTACATTTCGTTCCGATTTAGGATGTAGTAAGTTACAATATGTTACAATGTTGCAATTAACCTCGTCGACGCGCTTGCAAAACAGTTTTGTGATTGGTCCGAATTTAGCGGGACATTTGGATTTCTGGAAATCCCTTCCCTCTCTCTTAGCCCGTGGCCCGTCCCTTTAATCCCGTAAGCGTATCCTAATCGAAAATGCAACATCATCAGCGACGACCTTGGGTTCTTGCATTTACTGCTGTTCTCTGGTTCATGTTCTTATACCAGTGTTCACTATAGAGTATTTTAAATGAACATTCGTAATGTAGTCTAGTCTCTGATGTTCATGGTCAACTAAATCAGGCTATTTTGTGAAACAAATCATGTTCCCGAGCAGCCTCGCATCTAACGCTAGCTTCGAACTATTGATAGCATAAACGTTGGTAAATGTCACAAACGACACAGTATTGGCAGGGGGAAAGAAGGGGAGTCGGATTTACATGCTGGAAAAACATGCAGCTAAAATTCAGGGAACATTTGGACAATAAGAGACACAACGGAGCTGTGGTCGCGTGGTCTAATTACAGGGCAATATGCGCGGGGCAAAAATAATCTATTGCCTCCCAAATCACCACGAACAGAACGGCGGAGGTACGGGTAAACAGGGCACATATTTTTTTAAATGTTGCTACCCTCTATTTTTCGGTGAAATTACGTCTTTGTATTGAGCGCCAGTGCGTGTTGCATACGCTACGCGCGCGAAAAAAGAACACTCCGCCACTAATGTGAAAAATCCTGGAGGAAACACTGAGTAGGCCTACAGAAAAATACAATCTCATAACAGTCTTGTTAGTCTTCGTCCAGTGTAAAGTCAATCTTGTAACTATGTGAAGCCTCCAGTCATGTAACTGTAGTCATTCTCCTAGTAGTCCAGACTGAGGAGGTTTATTTACTGTCAACAAACGGAATGAACTCGCAACTTCCACCAGAGAACCTACACGGACACTTTCACATAGCGGTTCATTTCATCCATATCAACTTCAGCACACAGCAGCTATGTAACTTAGAGCATCACGGACATTTCAGGTGAATGAAACAGCTGCATTACAGAGACGCTCATGTTTCTTACCTGCGCTCATGCGATATTCACCTTGTTATGATCGAGCTGCTCAACTTCCTCACGACCAGGAAGTAGTTACTACAACAACTTCCGCTTTGGAGGAAACGTCACAATAAAAGCTCAAATGTTTATTGAAACGTTGATATAACATTTGATTAGGAACAGTATAGTAATACTATAGTATAGTATTATAATATAATATGTTGTCGTGTTTCGTCCGTCTGATGTGCGTGGGTATAATGACTCACACGACAAGGGATTCTCCGTTTCTGGTTCTTTAGTGAACTTCTTCTTAACACAATACACAATACAAGATACAACTAATTGTGTCCCAGATGGCAGGTTAATAGATGACGGGAAAACTAGCTCTGGCACAGAACAGCAGCTTTGCTGTCCATACCGATGAGCGTTGTTCCCTTTACTGACTGTTTACGTAACCAAGGTAACGAGCTATCTCTCTCTCTGGGTGATCATGTGACATACAGTAACCAATCAACAATAACGGTAACATAAACACAACAACAACAACAGGGAAAGCCACCCATGGTGGACTGTCTCACACTATCCCCCTCCAAGAGTACTGAGTCCCTTCAGTACAGGTGACTTAACATTAACATGTCTAGGAATAGAACAGTTGACTCAATGAACATGTCTAAATTATTTGATTACTTACATCACATTCTTTGCAAACTCGTAGGCCCTATAGCTAAACAACAGTGAAACAATTAAAACACTTAACTACTTGTAAACAATTTTTACAGTAAAACATTTTTTTTTTTTCTTTATAATGCAAAACTTCTTGGATGAAGTAACCAATCTGCCGATAAACTAAACAGTCTCTCTTTCAATAACTAGTTCCTGAATCTCTCTGGCTTATTAACCATGCGTCCCTTAGATGTTTTAACAGTATTTTTTGGAGTGTCCTCTTGTCTTTTTTCCTGCTGACACCTTGGAGCTTTGAGATGAGGTTTCTCCTCTTGATCACATGACTCTCGAGAAGCTCCTTCCCCTGCTGGATCTTTATCATTGTCTTTCTGTAGTGGCAGCTCTGGTACCAACGGGACATCCTCTTCAGGTAGCTGTGTAGCTGGGTCTTGGCACTGCTGCAGCACTTGACTCCTTTGACGTTTTATCCCAGCAGGGACCACCTCACTATTGTATGGTTTAAGCCGATCATGGTGCATTATCTTTCTGCGCTTCAACCCTTGAATATCGTAGAGGACAGGACCACGGCATCCAGCCACAATCAAGGGGCCCTTCCAAGGTGCTTGAAGCTTGGGGCTTAATCCCTTCTTTTTCGTGTCATCCTTTACATACACCAAATCTCCAACGCTGTAAGAATGTTCTCGTGCTCGGACATCATACATCTTCTTCTGACGTTCTTGTGCAGTGCGGAGGTGCTCCCTCGCTGTGCTTTGTGCCTCCTTAAGTCCTTCTCCCAGGTTATGAAGGAAATCTGCTACCTCCATTCGGTCAGATTTGAGTTCTGCAGCCCCAGACTGGATATCCTGTGGTTGATGAACTTCTCGGCCAAACATGAGCCTGTTAGGTGTGAACCCTGTGATTGCATGGCGTGAGCTGCGGTAGGCTGAGGTGAGTAGTGACAGATGCTCATCCCAGTTCTTTTGGTTCTGGTCCACGTAGCATCGGATCATCTGGAGTAAAGTTCTGTTGAACCTTTCCACCTGTCCGTTAGAGGCAGGGTGGTAGGGGGTGGTCCTTGTCTTTGTGATCTGTAGGAGCTTGCATACATTCTGGAACAGGGAACTCTCAAAATTGCGACCTTGGTCAGTGTGCAACTCGAGGGGGGCTCCAAATCGGGCGATAAAGTCATACACAAGCCTCCTTGCTGTTGTTTCCGCCCCTTGGTCAGGAACAGCAAAGGCTTCGACCCATCGAGTAAACTGGTCAATTATGACGAGAATGTACTTGTTTCCAGAGCTGGATACAGGGAATGGCCCGAGGATGTCTACGTGGAGACGGTCCAAAGGTGCTCCAGCTTGGTAGCTTTGCAACTTGGCTCGTTTCACTGGTCCCGTAGTTTTGCATGCATTGCAGTGCTGGCATCTCTTCACAAACAGATGGACTTCTTCACCCATTCCATACCAGTGATAGCTCTGGCGTAAGCGCTCCAGTGTTTTTGCTTCCCCAAGATGACCAGATTGAGGAGGATTATGGCAAGCCTGCAGGACCTCTCTTTGCATGGAAGCTGGAACTAGTAGCAACACGGTTGGTTGTTGGGCTCCTACTCTCTCCCAGGAGTAGTAGAGAACTCCTTACTGCAGCATGACCTGAGGCCAGCAGAGCCAGAACTTCCTCACTGCAGGGCTCTCAAGCATCACCTGATCTTTAGTAGGGAGGGTTCCTGATTCTTTCCATGTGTGGAGGGTGGAGAGGACAGGATCAGCTTTCTGAAGTTTGGCAAGCTCTTCCAATCTGACTGACTGCAGCCAGTTAACTACTGGAGTCTCCAGCATGGTTGTATGTGGTGGATCTGTTTCCATCGACTGAGTGTTATCACCACTGGTCTCACCAGACTCAATACTCCTAACTGCGAGCGGCACAACATCATCAACATCGTCTTCAAATCTTGTCCACTGCTCATGAAGTCTTCGGCAGTACTTACATCCTTGACATGGTAGATCAGACAAGTTCTTTCCAGCTTGGTAACAGTCACATTTGTCTGAATGTTCTCTGGTTTGCCTTGACATGGCATCAGCATTGCAGTGTTGCCGGCCCGCTCGATGCTCTATGTCAAAGTCATATTGGCTCAACTCTTCCAGCCAGCGAGCCAACTGACCTTCAGGGTTTTTGAACCGAAACAGCCAGGTGAGACTGCCATGATCTGTTCGTAGCAGAAACTTCTTGCCCAGTAGGTAGTGGCGGAACTGACGAGTGTAGCGGACGACAGCAAGTAACTCACGTCTGGTAACACAGTACCTCTGCTGAGCTGGTGTAAGATGGCTGCTGGCGTATGTTAGGACTCGCTCTTCTCCCCACTGGAGTTGTGACAGAACAGCTCCAATACTGTGGTTCGAGGCATCAGTGTCTAGAATGTACTTGCCTCCAACAGTGGGGTATCCCAGCACTGGTGTAGTTGTCAGTTTTTCTTTCAGCTTTGTAAAAGCATCTTGGTGCTCATTTGTCCACAGGAATGTAGCCCCCTTCTTTGAAAGGCTGTGGAGAGGGCTTGCCAGTTCTGCAAAAGCTGGAACAAACTTGCGGTAGTAGTTACACAGTCCAAGAAAAGCTTGCAGCTCCTTCAGGTTGTTGGGTGGCTCCCAGCGCTGTACATCCTTGACCAGAGCTGGGTTTGGACAGATCCCATCTCCACTCACAATGTGGCCCAGGAAGAGAACTTCCTCTTGAAGCAAGTGACATTTAGAAGGCTTCAGCTTCAACCCATAGCTGTGGAGACACTTGAAGACCTGTGCGAGCCGGTCCAGGCTTTCATCCACTCCCCTGCCAATGACAATGACGTCGTCAAGGTAGATCAGCAATGTTTCCCATTGGAGTCCCCTGAGGACGAGCTCCATTGCCCTCTGAAAGGTGCTTGGGGCATTGCAGAGCCCAAATGGCATGCGGGTGTATTCATAGAGGCCCCATTTGGTGATGAATGCTGTCTTCCCGCGGTCTTGGTCATCCACTGCTATCTGCCAATAGCCAGACTGAAGGTCAAGTGTTGAGAACATTGTAGCTTCCCCAAGAACATCAAGACACTCTTCAATCTTGGGCAAAGGATATGCGTCCTTTACCGTCAGACTGTTCAAGCCGCGGTAATCTATGCACCACCGTACTCCTCCATCCTTCTTGCGTACTAAGACGACCGGAGAGGCCCACTCCGATGATGATGGTGTAACGACACCGGCTTTAAGCATGTCTTGAAGATGTGTTTGCTCTTCACTTTGAAATCCAAGAGGTGCCCTTCTCACTCGCTGGCGCACAGGCTTAGCCGATCCTGTGTCAATCTTGTGTGTGACAGCAGACATGTAACCCAGGTCGGAATCACTTTTGGCAAAGAGGGATTGGTAGGTCACTAGCAGTTGGATAAATTGTTCTTGTTGCTCCTCACTGAGTGCCTCACTAGTAGCACCAACCAGGCTTTGGAGATGTTCAGGTAGCTCAGAGATTGCTGCTACTCTTCCAACCACCAGTGATGGCACACTCTCTGACTCTCCCTCTATGATGGGCTCTACACTTTGCTCAGGTGAACATGATGGCTCCTCAGGATAAGCTTCAACTAAGAGTCCAAGGCATGCTCCTCTTGGCAGGGCCGCTTTGCTGGTCGAGAAGTTGCATAGCCGGACTGGCACCCGCTTCTCCATAGTGGTAACAACACTCCCGGAGACTACATTTTCTGTGATGTTCAAAGGCTCTAGTACAGCTGGAACACCTGGCCTTGGTTCTTCCACCTCGCCCCAGACCACACATTCAGATGTAGGTGGTATGGTGGTGGTCTCTCCTAGGGTCACTCTGGCAACATGATAGTCTGATCCATCCCCTCGTACTATTTTGGAGGGCACAAGTTCGTTACCGATGAACACCTTACCACGGGTGTGGATGACAACATCATGAGTCTTCATCAGATCCAATCCTATGAGGACAGAGTCACGTATGGGGGCTACGTGTACGTCCCAGTCGATTGTTTTGGCTGCAATTTTAAAGGTGACGTTCAGTCCACGTTTTGCTTCCATGCCATCTCCAACTCCCGCATTTAGAAGGTAGGTCTTACGTAGGCTTGTCGGATCACCTCCAGAGAAACTCCTATACAGCTCCTCTGAGATTACTGTTGTCTGGGCTCCCGTGTCCACCACAGCCTGTGTTGGAATGCCGTTTACTGTCACCGGAATCTGTAGACTCTCACCCTTGTTTTTGGTGCAGCCAATCTGTAGCCCTTGTGGTTTGTGATCTGCATGTAGTCTCCCTTCTGACCGCCCCCGTTGGTCTGGGCCTTTGTCACCGCGGTTACGTGCAGCTGTTGGGCTCGGCGATCTACTGCAGTCCCTCCTGAAGTGTCCTTGTTCTCCACATTTATAACATGGGCCAGCTGCTCCCCGGGTTGGGCTTGGTGACTGGGAGCGCATCCGGCCGGGCTGCACCTGATAATGGTTCTGTGTCCTCTCTAGTGACAGGGGACGTTGTGTTGTTGCTCTAGTTTTATGATGTTCAAACTGCAGCTGTAGATTCCCTACTGTATGTACGAGGGTCTTGACTTGGTCCGTTAGTGTAGCAAACTGTTCAGCAGTTACATACTGAGGGGTCTGTACCCTACGAGAGGTAGGAGTAAAGTCCTCACAGATGTCTCCATCATCAGCCCAAGAAATGCGTCGTGTTCTGTTCTTTATTTCTGTTTCACGTCCCACCGTAGCTTTGAAGTTGTGTTCATGAGCCTCTACACACTTTTGAGCCTCTGCAAGGGAGCATGGATCTCGGTTCATAACTTCATAGGCCACTTTTTGATTTTTTAGACCTTTAAGAAAGGCATCAGTTGCAAGTTGATCTTGCAGCTGGAGATCCACTCCTGGATATGCAAGTGTGACGAGGCGTCTCACCTCTTCTGCAAATTCAGCTGACGCCTCTCTACCTTGCCGAAGTTCTCCCAACTTTCTCCTTACTGTGGTAGGGGGGTCTCTTTTCCCAAAGCGCTGAGTAAGCTCCTCCACTAAGAGAGCATAATCCTCCCGTGTACGTTCTGGCAGTGAGCAGACATATCGTATTGCAGCTCCTCTTAAGCATTCATGCAGCCTGTCCACTCTTTCTGTAGTACTCCATCCATACTTCCTGGCCTGGCGCTCAAATGGCAACAAGAAAGAGTCCCAGTCATCATTTCCTTCAAATGTGGCAAGTTTAGGTCTACGCACTTCTTGCAGAGTGTGCTGACTGTTGTGACCAGAACTATTCAGTCTCTGCTCACCATAGGGAAATGAGCGTTGGGTTTCATTCTCAGAGTCTCTAGTGTCTCTCCATCTACTGTCAGGTTCAGCATTGCCGCCCCTCCTGGTGGGACCAAAGTTGCGAGTGCGCTGATTGATGACATCCAACTCAGCTGCAAAGGGGGCACCAACACGAGTTTTTGGTCTTACTGGTATATCCCAAGAGGCTGAAGGTATAGCTTCAGGCTCAGAAGCATGCCTGTCCAATGTGGGGCGCTGTAAGATCTTATCCCCATTTCGACTGGAAGCAGCAAGTGGTGGTGAGGCTTGCTGTGTAACGGGATTTCCTCCTGTTATGTGTGTTAGTACGGGGGCTAGCATCATTTGCAGGTGTTTTGTCTGCTGATTTTGGCTATCCAACAAAGCTTGTAGCCATGTTGGGGCTCTATCAGGCTCAGTAGGTCCTACTGTAGCTCCTTGTTCCTCTGTCATTTTATTGAGTTTTCTGTTCATGTAATTGTCCTTTTATTTTCGGTGGATTGTCTGTTCCACTTGTCTTGTTCTCATTCATGTAGTTGTCTCTTTGTATTATTTAGTTGTTTATTTATATAATTGTCTCTTTGATTTTGTTGAGTTGTTTATTAATGGAATTGTCCGCTTAATTTAGTTGAGTCTAACGGGAGTACAGTCTGCCCAAACACCACCAGGTGGCAGTACTCAACCAGTTGTTGTAGTAACTCCTGAATCCAGTCAGCTGGCTAGCTAGCTGTCTCCTGTTAGCCCCTATTAGCTCCCGTTAGCTTTGGCTCTTATAACTTTATTATCTTCCGTTAGCTTCTGTTAGCTTTTCCTCTGTCAGGTGGATGTACTCACGGATGATCGCTACTTCAGACACCAGTTGTCATGTTTCGTCCGTCTGATGTGCGTGGGTATAATGACTCACACGACAAGGGATTCTCCGTTTCTGGTTCTTTAGTGAACTTCTTCTTAACACAATACACAATACAAGATACAACTAATTGTGTCCCAGATGGCAGGTTAATAGATGACGGGAAAACTAGCTCTGGCACAGAACAGCAGCTTTGCTGTCCATACCGATGAGCGTTGTTCCCTTTACTGACTGTTTACGTAACCAAGGTAACGAGCTATCTCTCTCTCTGGGTGATCATGTGACATACAGTAACCAATCAACAATAACGGTAACATAAACACAACAACAACAACAGGGAAAGCCACCCATGGTGGACTGTCTCACAATATATTATTATATATACACTACCGTTCAAAAGTTTGGGGTCACTTAGAAATGTCCTTATATTTGAAAGAAAAGCACTGTTTTTTTCAATGAAGATAACATTAAATTAATCAGAAATACACTCTATACATTGTTAATGTGGAAAATGAAATTGTCTGGGTGACCCCAAACTTTTGAACGGTAGTGTATATATATATAATATAGTAATATTAGGAACAGTTTAGTAATACTGGGCCTCCCTTTGTAAATGACCCATTTAAAGACAACGTGTCTAAGTTATATTGTAGTTTAGTTTATTTCGTTTATTTGTAAAGGGACAATGCATTTTATGTAAATACGCCAGATTTAGCCAGAACAGAAGGCTAATTTTCATCCGTAGTCCCTTGCAGTGTATATAGCCAGGGGTGCACATAACTTTTTGGGGCCAGTGCTCAGAGGAGCACCTAGGGATGCTGCTTGGTGCTCCCCGAGCTCGCGAGTCACGACCCGTCCCACAGGATGGATAAAAAAGGGATACATGGATAACTTATAGTAGCAAAACGACATTTATTCATAAATAAAGATGAACGAACAAATGATTGTGTGCAAAACAAAA
>NW_027662554.1:5000-12500 GCF_963989245.1 Nansenia antarctica | reverse complement strand
TCCCTGGCTGAGAACGCCACGCCAGAACATCAGGACATTGTCAGGAAAACAACCGTATGAAGAGAGTGATCTTTAATCTGTCTCAACACTGTTTGCATCAAGATAATCTTCCTTCAGATGCAACATGAAATGTGCCACATGTTCAATATATACTATGCATGCGTAGCTCCTCTGTGTGTGTTCATGTAGCTACTTCCTCCAGTACCGTACATGGTTAACATGGTTAATAGATGGATGGATTAGGGTTAGGGTTAGGCCTCTGCTGTGGGGTTGACATCATGTGGGAGGGAGGACATGTTGTTCTTCTGGCAGCCGCACAAACTCCCAACTTGAACATTTACATCGGACATAATGTTCCTTTCATCAGAAATGGGTTAGGGTCTTTCATGGAAGGAGGCGACATTTCTCGAGAGTCAAAGCGTTGTTACCATAATACTATAATACTATATACTACTACTACTAATACTGTGTTCTCCTTCCTACTACTACTAATACTGTTTTCCTGTGTTATACTACTACTACTACTACTGTGTTCTCCTGCCTGGCGTGAACAGCATGAATGCAGACAGGCCAAACCTGATTAAGCAGATAAACAGATTACCCCGTAGAGGAGGTCTTCACTTATGACATAATGACGTTATATTATCCACAAGCACAGAAGAAGATGACCACTGTCTCCCGTTGTGGTTCCATATATCCTCTGGCCTTTTTCACAAGACTCAAGACACAGAGGTTTATTCTTTACCAAACAATCCTGTTTACTTCAGTCATTGACTTTGGCAGCGTCTCAGTTCTAGTAGACGCTCGTCCGTTTCAGCCGTGGCTTCAAGTCAAACTTGTTCTTGTGACGGTTCCGTCCCCCTCTTACCCCAGTTAGAAATGGATACCAGTGTTTTCTTCTTTTAGGTCCACTAGCGAAATATATGGAGGATGTATGCACTTCACTGTTGCCATTGAACCTCTCTCTGCGACCAGTGATGCGAGTATAAATATGGATGTGTCATTGTGTTTAGAATCTGACGGCTAATAGGAAGCATGCACGTTCAATTGCAGTAACAGCAACATAGACTGAGGTCACTATAGGAACCGTCTCCAGGTTGCTATAGGCTTCACGCCTCACTAAGGTAGAGTAGGAGGTCTATCTGGTATCTAAGGTAGAGTAGGAGGTCTATCTGGTGTCTGTAAGCAGCGGGCCCGGGGTCACCAGGCAAAGCATTTCAGTTGGGATGTTGTGGCCCTGCAGTTTTGTGTCCCTACAGTTTTGTGGCCCTGCAGTTTTGTGTCCCTACAGTTTTGTGGCCCTACAGTTTTGTGGCCCTTCTGCTCCATAAAGGGTTAACTGTCCCAAGATCCCCTCGAAGCTCCTCCCACCTCCATAAATAACATCATCTGATTGGCTTAGGCTGGTCTCTGGAAAGACACTCGTCCAAAGTAGTTGCTTGTGGGGCGAGTGTGATACGAGTGTGAGCCAGCGGCAAGGACTGAAGGTGTTGTCAGGTTGTATAAACCTTCATACCTTAACAACTAGCCAGCTAACTATGACCTATATGTTGTTGCATATGTTTGAGTATAACAGTTTTATAGTGAATCGTTTTTTGCTAAGTCGTTGAGATGCTCTCTCTCTGTGTAAAGAGGCACAGTAGCGTCCTCTCCACTGGCAACATGCTGGATGTCGTTGTATGATCAGTCACCCAGCCTGGGTTATGGCCAAGCTTTAGATTGGATGCTCTCCATGTATTGGAAAATGGAAGCATTTTGTCTTTGTCTTTTTTTTTTACTTCCTCCCCCTATTTCAGGGCTCAGAAAGTAATGGAAACAAAAATATAATGTCCAAATAAAGTCCTCATGTTTAGTATTTGGTTGAGAATCAGATGCATGTGACAGCTGCCCGAGGTCTGCGACCTGTTGACCTGTTGACCTGTTGACCTGTTGACCTGTTGACCTGTTGACCCACATGATGAAGCTCCGTCCAATTAATCTGAAGACATTCGCCTGTCCTCAAGCAGACCAGATATCTCTGTCAGCAGCGACGTCATCAGTTAAGACCAGTTCCCATGCCCAGACCACAGCACCCCTCCACCATGTCTCACAGAGGGACAGCACCCCTCCACCATGTCTCACAGAGGGACAGCACCCCTCCACCATGTCTCACAGAGGGACAGCACCCCTCCACCATGTCTCACAGAGGGACAGCACCCCTCCACCATGTCTCACAGAGGGACAGCCCCTCCACCATGTCTCACAGAGGGACAGCACCCCTCCACCATGTCTCACAGAGGGACAGCACCCCCCCACCATGTCTCACAGAGGGACAGCACCCCCTCCACCATGTCTCACAGAGGGACAGCACCCCCCCACCATGTCTCACAGAGGGACAGCACCCCCTCCACCATGTCTCACAGAGGGACAGCCCCTCCACCATGTCTCACAGAGGGACAGCACCCCTCCACCATGTCTCACAGAGGGACAGCACCCCTCCACCATGTCTCACAGAGGGACAGCACCCCTCCACCATGTCTCACAGAGGGACAGCACCCCTCCGCCATGTCTCACAGAGGGACACCCCCTCCACCATGTCTCACAGAGGGACAGCACCCCTCCACCATGTCTCACAGAGGGACACCCCCTCCACCATGTCTCACAGAGGGACAGCACCCCTCCATCATGTCTCACAGAGGGACAGCACCCCTCCACCATGTCTCACAGAGGGACACCCCCTCCACCATGTCTCACAGAGGGACAGCACCCCTCCACCATGTCTCACAGAGGGACAGCACCCCTCCACCATGTCTCACAGAGGGACAGCACCCCTCCACCATGTCTCACAGAGGGACAGTAGGCTGTCTTAGGCAGATCCTTGTTTCTCCAAACCTTCCCCTTGCAATCACTCTGGTACATGATAATATTCGTCTTATCTCTCCACAAGATTGTTCTAGAGGCTTTTTAACTGTAACCTGACCATCCTTGTTGAGGATAACCAGTGGTTTGCACCTCACAGTGAAGCTCTGTAGTTTGGCTGCTGAGGTATTCTGTGTTTTTTGTTGTTTTTGTTTCAGTAATGGTGAGCAGCGTTCATCCAGTGTAGAAGTCTTCCTTGGCCTACCAGCATGTTTACGCTGAGCTCATCAGTGCTTCTTTCTGTTTTAATGATGTTCCAAACTGTTGATTTTGGCGAGCCGAAGGTTCTGGCTCTGTCTCAGATTTGTTTTTTCTTCAGATATTTCAGCCTCGACTTTCTTGACTTTCATCGACATGTCTTTGGCCTCGTGTTGACAGACACCACCAGCAGACTGACAGACACCACCAGCAGACTGACAGACACCAGCAGCAGACTGACAGACACCACCAGCAGACTGACAGACACCAGCAGACTGACAGACACCACCAGCAGACTGACAGACACCACCAGCAGACTGACAGACACCACCAGCAGACTGACAGCACACATGTCTAACCAGAAACACCTGTCAAGCCAATGTTCCAATACTTCTGCTGTCCTGAAGGGGGACTGTGGATAACAAGGGGTGTCATTTGTAAACAGTGAAACCAATCTGAAAAAATAAAACAATAAAAGCTTACTTACCCTCGTAGTAACTGTCTGTAATCCCAACGGTATAGAGCTGAAAGAAGACAGAAATGCTCTCTTCTTTCCAATACTTATGGATACTGTAGTTCTGTAGTTCTGTAGTTCTGTAGTCCTGTAGTCCTGTAGTCCTGTAGTTCTGTAGTCCTGTAGTCCTGTAGTCCTGTAGTTCTGTAGTCCTGTAGTCCTGTAGTCCTGTAGTCCTGTAGTCCTGTAGTCCTGTAGTTCTGTAGTTTTGTAGTTCTGTAGTTCTGTAGTTCTGTAGTTCTGTAGTTCTGTAGTTCTGTAGTTCTGTAGTTCTGTAGTTCTGTAGTTTTGTAGTTCTGTAGTTCTGTAGTTCTGTAGTTCTGTAGTCCTGTAGTTCTGTAGTCCTGTAGTTCTGTAGTTCTGTAGTTCTGTAGTCCTGTAGTCCTGTAGTTCTGTAGTTCTGTAGTTCTGTAGTTCTGTAGTTCTGTAGTTCTGTAGTTCTGTAGTTCTGTAGTTCTGTAGTCCTGTAGTTCTTTAGTTCTGTAGTCCTGTAGTCCTCCCTCAGAACATTCATGTGCCACCTTCGTACTTTTCACTGGCGCCGGCCCTGTTAAGCAGTAATATTGAAATACTACCTGTGACCCGTGGAGCTGCTGGGTATGAAAGGCCGAGTGGCAGTTGGAGATTGATAGGCTGGTGAACTACACGACAACTCAAACAATCGGCTGTTTTCTGGCCCAGTAACACTAGATGCCCTCGCTGCCTCTCTGCCCCGGCCAGGCTGAACTGACTGAACTCCAAAACCCAGTGAACTCTCAACCCACCTCCCCGGTGGGAATACCACCCTTCTCCCTGCTCCAGATGTGGGGCTCAAAGTTCACTGCAAGTGCACCAATGTGTGTGTGTGTGTGTGTGTGTTTGCATTTGTGCGTGCATGCGTGCCCCCGCGTGTGTTTGCAACACATCCAGAGAGAATGTGCAACAAATCCAGTGCAACACGCTAACCCTAACCCTACAACACGCTAACCCTAACCCTACAACCCTAACCCATTCACAAAACCAGACCGACTGGATTCCTCCAGAGAGGCACGCATATTTTCATTGTCTTGTTTGTGAGTCTGAACATAAGAGAAACACATGAAGGTTGTAAAAGTGGCCCAGTGGAGATCTGTAGCTGTCCTCAGAGCTGAGCTAACCCTAACCCACCTCACACACTTGACCACAGAGCCACAGAGAACCGTCTCACTGTAGCCTAGAGGTCAGGAGGTCAGGAGGTCAGGAGGTCAGGAGGTCATGCTATTCAAGTATTCCCATTTCACATTCCAGGAGTGTTCAAGGTTAACGACACTCCAGATGAAAATGAACTGTCGTGCACCTCTCTCTCCCTCATCACCTCACATCACCCTCACATCACCCTCACATCACCCTCACATCACCCTCACATCACCCTCACATCACCCTCATATCACCCTCATATCACCCCTCCCCCCTCTGACAGACCCTGGTATCTGCAGCGGTCTGACAGAGAGACCCTGGTGGTGGACAGAGAGACCATTCAATGATACGTTATTTATCCCCGTGGGGAAATTCATTTTGCCACGCCACTCCACTAAAAACCACACATAACAACACAACATAAAGGACAGACAACAACACTGGGCCAGCCATATATGGTATATAAAAAACAGTGAGATCATGATAAAAAAGTGGATAAAAAAGATGGCTATAGTTATTATATTAAAATACTAAAAAGTGATGATGATGATTAAAATAAATAATAAATACAAATTCAGGAGCCTTGACCCCGACTGCTACTTTAGTTGCCATTGAACAGTCTTAGTGCAGCCGGGATAAATGATTTTTTATATCGCTCCGTCCGGGAGCGTATCGTAATGAACCGCCCTCTGCGGCGGCTGCTGGTTTGCCCAGCGAGGACATGATGGAGGGGGTGGTTGGGGTTGTCCCTGATGGACAGCAGCTTACTCCTAGTCCTTCTCTCCACCACCGTCCCCAGAGTCCAGGCTCCTTCCCACCACTGAACCCGCCTTTTTTACGAGCTTGTCCAGCCGTCCGGTATCCCTCTTGGTGATGTTTCCCCCCCAGCAGACTGCAGCGTAGAAGAGAATGATGGCCATGACATACTGGTAAAACATGGCCAGCATCTCTCCACACACTTCAAAAGACCTAAGTCATCTTAGGAAGTACAGCCTGCTCTTGCCCTCATGGTGGTGGACAGAGAGACGTTCTCTCTCTCTCTCTGTCTCTGTCTCTCTGTTTCTGTCTCTCTGTCTCTCTCTGTCTCTCTCTCTGTCTCTGTCTCTCTCTCTCTGTCTGTCTCTGTCTCTCTCTCTCTCTGTCTCTCTCTCTCTCTCTCTCTGTCTCTCTCTCTGTCTCTCTCTCTGTCTCTGTCTCTCTCTCTCTCTGTCTCTCTCTCTCTCTCTGTCTCTCTCTGTCTGTCTCTCTCTCTGTCTCTGTCTCTCTCTGTCTCTCTCTCTCTCTGTCTGTCTCTCTCTCTGTCTCTGTCTCTGTCTGTCTCTGTCTCTGTCTCTGTCTCTCTCTCTGTCTCTGTCTCTCTCTGTCTCTGTCTCTCTCTGTCTCTCTCTCTCTCTGTCTGTCTCTCTCTCTGTCTCTGTCTCTGTCTGTCTCTGTCTCTGTCTCTGTCTCTCTCTCTGTCTCTCTCTCTGTCTCTGTCTCTCTCTCTCTGTCTCTGTCTCTGTCTCTCTCTCTCTGTCTCTGTCTCTGTCTCTGTCTCTCTCTCTCTCTCTGTCTCTCTCTCTGTCTCTGTCTCTCTCTCTCTGTCTCTGTCTCTGTCTCTCTCTCTCTGTCTCTGTCTCTGTCTCTGTCTCTCTCTCTCTCTCTCTTACTATTTCTCTCCATCTATCTTTCTCTCTTGCATTATTTTTTCCCTCTCTGAGACACACACACACTCCTTCTCCTCCTCTTCCTCCTCCTCTTCCTCCAGCTCCACCACGACCAAAACCCCCCAAAAAACAACATCGTGCCTAGTGCCACCACAAGAAGTACCCCCACACACACACACACACCACACACACACACACACACACACACACACCACACACACACACACCCCACACACCACACAGCAGATCACTCATGCCAAATCACAGTGTGTCTGTCTGTCTGTCTGTCTGTCTGGGTGTCGTTCCTGCCAGTAAGCAGCAGCGTATAGCCTGAGCTAGCTAGCAGCCCTGCTAGCACAGAGGCGCACCACACCCCCCGCTCACAGCTGATAGGCTGTTCAGGGCTGATCTGGTCGCGTCACCTCAGACTCAGATGTGGTCAGACGACTTCCTGTCTCTGTGGGAACATGATGAGCAAGAGAGATGGAATGTGTGTGTGTGTGTGTGTGTGTGTGTGTGTCTGTATGTTTGTGTGTGTGTGTGCGTATGTCTGTGTGTGTGTTTGTGTGTGCACGCCTGTGTCTGTGTATATGTGTGTATATGTGTGTATATGTGTGTGTATATGTGTGTGTGTGTGTGTGTGTATGTGTGTGTATCTGTATCAGTGTATAGAGAGGTATATTATGTATATTATGAGGACAGAGTCACTCAGGGACGTTTTGGCGCCGGAACCAAAAGAAAGTGTGGAAAATGTGGTGAGACACCCTGGTCACCCTGTACACCAGCATCGTAGGGGATAGCTGTGTGATTATTCTGACCGAAACCTGGCTAAATGACAACATTGTGGACGCTAACGTTAGCTTAGAGGGCCGAACGCTACATCGCGCTGACCGTACGGAGCGTAGCGGGAAGTCAAGAGGAGGTGGGATCATAATATCGACGAAGGATAGCTGGTGCTTAAACACGAAAACTGTAAGTAGCCACTGCTCCCCAGACCTAGAATACTTGACTGTTAAATGCCGACCCACATACCTGCCTAGGGAGTTTAACGCGGTGCTAATTACATGTGTGTATATTGCACCTAGCTCA
>NW_027662555.1:2500-10000 GCF_963989245.1 Nansenia antarctica | reverse complement strand
TAATAAGCCTAAAACAGTTCAACTGTTCAAAAAGTGAATTTTTTAGATTGGGCATATAGTTCATGAATTACGATTGTTTGAAGGAACGCTGTAAAGTCCTGTCTGCGCCGACAGCTCCGGTTTCGGAGCAAGACGCGAATCTATCGGCATTAGTCAAATACATGCTCACATCCAGTCATCCGCTCACTGCTCTCCATCAAAAATGGCACATCCATCAATAATATTACATAATAACAACTGCTCTGATTAGATTGCTTAGATTGTTTAATACATCAACGGGGGGAAAAGCGAGATTAACTCGCGAGTATCATGCTTCCTCCATTGAACGGAAAGTCCTATCTATTCCATTCAAAGTGTTTTAGCCTTCCCCCTTTCCACTAGTAATAAGGAATTGGCAAGAATAGATCGATATAAATAGATCAACATAATGCAGCACTATCATGCACAGATCAGCCTTAAAACATGTAACGTTAGATATATAACGGAGCGATGTATTTCTACGGAAAGGCTGACTGACGCGGGGCTCATACAATCTCCGCGTTTGTTATAGATACGAGTGCTCCGGTGTCTTGCTGGTACTCAAATATATTTATTTATATATACAGCATATGGATGTTATGTGCCTGTTACCTGCCGCTTTCAGTTCTAATAGTTTAGATCTCGCAACCAGGGAAACGCCGACATGTGTTAAAGGGAGCAAGACGCGAATCTACCGGCATTTGACTGCCGCTGGACTGAGGAACAGCATAGGCACATGCACAAAAAATAGCGTTTTTTTTTTGTTATGCTTGAAATGACATTAAACTAAGATAATACGATGGTTAGCATAATTTTTCAAATCTTTATTAATAAGTTATTACAGAAACAGTAAGTGACATTTTCCGAGAGCGAAATCTGTTGTGGTATTTAAAGATGGCGGTTAGCGAAGAAATCTATGAACATGGGATGACGATTTCCATTGACCAATCAACGGTGTGCAGCGTCACACGTCACACGCAGCCTGGCAAAAAAGTAACTTTGGTACCTTTCGCTACCCATCCAGAACAAGAACTAAAACCGGCACGGGTACCAGAAATGGCACGGGTACTTTTGGCAGTGGAGAAAGGCTAAAGACTCCTGTAGTGGAAAAGCGCCATAAGTGTGTATTGCGCAGTTAGGTTTGTGTGTGGAAGAATATGTGGAGGAATATGGATGTTGGGATGTCTTTGTGTGTGTGTGTGTGTGTGTGTGTGGGAGGTGTATGTGTGTGTGTGTGTGTGTGTGTGTGTGTGTGTGTGTGTTCGTGCGTGCGAGTGTGTGTGTGTGTGTTCGTGCGAATTATGTGTGTGCGTGCGTGCGAGTATGTGTGTGTGTGTGTGTGTGTGTTCGTGCAAATGATGTGTGTGGTGTGGGAGATGTGTGACGCTGTGGGCGTAGTTGGTGGAGGGGCTGAGTTACTTAGAGAAGAAAACAACCCCTTCCTCCCCCCCCCCCCCCAGGCGGGCAGCCCCCCATTAGTGATTAATCAGGCAGGACTCAGCCTGATGCACATTAACCAGATAATTAATAATATCTGTGGAGAGGCGCCTGGCAACGCATCCTCAACCTGCAGAGAGTGGGTGTGTGTGTGGGGGGGGGGGAGTGTGTGTGTGTTTGCATTTGGGTGTGGGTGGGTGTGTGTGGTGGGTGGGGGGGGGGGGGGGGGTGGATGTTTGTGTGTGTGTGTGTGTGTGTGTGTTGTGAGTATTGGTTTATATATCTAGACATCTAGACACATTAGCTAACTGCTAACAACCCAATGGGTTTCCTATGAGAGAAGCTAACACAGCGAACTGCTAACAACCCAATGGGTTTCCTATGAGAGACGCTAACACAGCTAACTGCTAACAACCCAATGGGTTTCCTATGAGAGAAGCTAACACAGCGAACTGCTAACAACCCAATGGGTTTCCTATGAGAGACGCTAACACAGCTAACTGCTAACAACCCAATGGGTTTCCTATGAGAGACGCTAACACAGCTAACTGCTAACAACCCAATGGGTTTCCTATGAGAGAAGCTAACACGCTGACGCTAACACCGCCATCGTGTTCATACAGGAGAGACGTCTGATTGGTTGAACAGCACAGGTGCAGACAGGAGAGGCGTGTTGACGTTCTCCTCTGGCCCGCGGTGTGTTGACGTTTTTCACCAACACGCGTGTCTGGGACGTGTGTGTATGGTTGTGACATGCCTTCAATAACCCTGATCCTGATCCTAACCCTAACCCTAACCCTGACCCTTAACCCCTATCCCCTAACACTAACCCTGACCCTGACGCTAACCCTGACTCTGACCCTAACGAGGAGGAGGAAGAGGAGGAGGAGGTAGGGGAAGAGGAGGAGGAGGAGGTGGAGGAGGAGGAGGAAGAGAAGGAGAGGGAGGAGGAGGAAGAGGTGGAGGAGGAGGAGGTAGAGGTGGAGGAGGAGGTAGAGGAGGAGGAGGAGGAGGAGGATGGGTTGTGCAAAAGGGCTGTGCAATAGTCTGTGTTTGGGGTATGTGTGACGGTGTCTGTGTCTGTGTGTGTGTGTGGGAGAGGATAAAGAACAGGTATTGGGGGTCTGCCAAATAACTCAAAAGAACAGAATACCTGGGGAAGACGATCCTGCCAATAAATATTCATCTGGATCCTGAACCTACAACCTGCTGGTGAGAGGGGCCTTCCAAGAGCCACGCATGGGCACCTGGGCACACCTGGCACACCTGGGACCCCCGGGGACCCCCCTCTGAGGGTGTTTACCTGGGCAGCACACCACAGTGTAACAGAGGAGTACAACAGTGTCAGACCAGGAGATGAACACACACAGCCCACAACTCCCTGGACCCCACTGAGACAGAGACTGAGTACACACACACACACACACACACACACACACACACACACACACACGTCCCCGTCTCGCACTCGATTCACACGCTGGGTAAAACCACGCACGCACGCACGCACGCACGCACGCACGCACGCACGCACGCACGCACGCACGCACGCACGCACGCACGCACGCACGCACGCACGCACGCACGCACGCACGCACGCACGCACGCACGCACGCCACAGACTCAGACGTCAGAAGTGAATAGTGGGGTTCCTGTTTTTCTGTGTGAATAAATTCTTCTCCTCCTTTCTTCCCTCCTTTCTTCCCAGCTCTCTTCCCTGAGCTGAGACAGCGAGGGAGACGTGGCTGAACGATAGAGAACGTTAGCAAACCTACGTCTCTCTCTCTCTCTCTCTCTGCCTCTCCCTCTCTCCCTGTCTCTCTCTCCATCTCTCTCTCTCCCTCTTCCTCCCTCTTCTTCTCCATCTCTCTCACTCTCTCTCTCTCTCTCTCCCTCTCCATCTCTCTCTCTCCATCTCTCTCTCTCTATCTCTCTCTCCATCTCTCTCTCTCTCTCTCTCCCTCTTCCTCTCTCTCCATCTCTCTCTCCCTCTTCCTTTCCATCTCCATCTCTCTCTCTCTCTCTTCCTCTCTCTCCATCTCCATCTCTCTCTCTCCCTCTGAAGAGAACATCAAAAGCAGCCCTTCCAAATGTGGAGTGACAGGGCGTTCATTAGTATGCTGTGTGACATCACAGATCTAAACTGTAGTCTTAAGGCTTTTTAACGTTTGTCAGGGGAGCCCCATTGTTCTCCAGTCTCAGATCTCAGCTTTTAACCCTCCTGACTCCCCGCACTTCTCCCTCTAACTTTGATAGATCGCTCTGCCGCGCGCGCGTGTGTGTGCGTGTGTGTGTGTGTGTGTAGGTGTGTGTGTGTAGGTGTGTGTGTGTGTGTGTGTGTGTGTAGGTGTGTGTGTGTGTGTGTGTGTGTGTGTGTAGGTGTGTGTGTGTGTGTGTGTGTGTGTGTGTGTGTGTGTGTGTGTGTGTCTGTGTCTCTCTCTCTGTGTGTGTGTGTGTGTGTGTGTGTGTGTGTGTGTGTGTGTGTGTGTGTGTGTGTATTTGTGTGTGTGTGTGTGTGTGTGTGTGTGTGTAGGTGTGTGTGCGTGGCTGTGCAGACATGAGTGTGTTTCCCTGTCACTATGGTTTAAATCGATGTGGTAAAGAGAGATCATAGCAACAGATTTTTTAGACCTATGCACACAGGAATTAATAGAATTGTTCTTCAAAAAGCAATATCACATTCTCGAGTTCAAACATATACACTACAAAATATATACTACAGACAGTTATGTCCACAATGTAAATCTGTTAATTTCAACAAATTGACTTAATTGAAGCAGTTAAATTAGGTAAAAGTAATTTTTACAATGCTGTCATTGCTATGACAACACCAGATAAATGCTAGAACGTTTAACCAACAACACCAGATAGATGGTAGAACGTTTAACCAACAACACCAGATAGATGGTAGAACGTTTAACCAACAACACCAGATAGATGGTAGAACGTTTAAACAACTACAACACCAGATAAATGTAGAAGGTTTAACCAACAACACCAGATAGATGTAGAACGTTTAACCAACAACACCAGATAGATGGTAGAAGGTTTAACCAACAACACTAGATAGATGGTAGAATGTTTAACCAACAACACCAGATAGATGTAGAACGTTTAACCAACAACAACAGATAGATGTAGAACGTTTAACCAACAACAACACCAGATAGATGGTAGAAGGTTTAACCAACAACAACACCAGATAGATGGTAGAAGGTTTAACCAACAACAACACCAGATAGATGGTAGAACGTTTAACCAACAACACCAGATAGATGGTAGAACGTTTAACCAACAACAACACCAGATAGATGGTAGAACGTTTAACCAACAACACGAGATAGATGGTAGAAGGTTTAACCAACACCACCAGATAGATGGTAGAACGTTTAACCAACAACACCAGATAGATGGTAGAACGTTTAACCAACAACACCAGATAGATGGTAGAACGTTTAACCAACAACAACACCAGATAGATGGTAGAACGTTTAACCAACAACACCAGATAGATGTAGAACGTTTAACCAACAACACCAGATAGATGGTAGAACATTTAACCAACAACACCAGATAGATTGTAGAACGTTTAACCAACAACACCAGATAGATGGTAGAACGTTTAACCAACAACAACACCAGATAGATGGTAGAACATTTAACCAACAACACTAGATAGATGGTAGAAGGTTTAACCAACAACAACACCAGATAGATGTAGAAGGTTTAACCAACAACACCAGATAAATGTAGAACGTTTAACCAACAACACCAGATAAATGTAGAAGGTTTAACCAGGTTTAAAGGGGTAGTGGTGGTCTAGTGGATAGTGAGTTGGACTTCTGATCCGAAGGTTGTGAGTTCAAATCCCGCCTGAAGCCACACCACTACTAGTGTGCCCTTGGGTAAGGCACTTAGCCCTCAGTTACTCCAGGGGGAATGTCCCTGTAATTCGTAATTGTAAGTCGCTTTGGATAAAAGCGTCTGCTAAATGGCAAAATTATTATTAATTATTAACCAACAACACCAGATAGATGGAGAACGTTTAACCAACAACACCAGATAGATTTAAAACGTTTAACCAACAACAACACAAGATAGATGTAGAACGTTTAACCAACAACACCAGATAGATGGTAGAAGGTTTAACCAACAACACTAGATAGATGTAGAAGGTTTAACCAACAACACCAGATAGATGGTAGAAGGTTTAACCAACAACAACACCAGATAGATTTAGAACGTTTAACCAACAACAACACCAGATAAATGGTAGAACGTTTAACCAACAACACCAGATAGATGGTAGAAGGTTTAACCAACAACACCAGATAGATGGTAGAAGGTTTAACCAACAACACCAGATAGATGTAGAAGGTTTAACCAACAACACCAGATAGATGTAGAACGTTTAACCAACAACACCTGATAGATGGTAGAACGTTTAACCAACAACACTAGATAGATGTAGAACGTTTAACCAACAACACCAGATAGATGGTAGAACGTTTAACCAACAACACCAGATAGATTTAAAACGTTTAACCAACAACACCAGATAGATGGTAGAAGGTTTAACCAACAACACCAGATAGATGGTAGAAGGTTTAACCAACAACAACACCAGATAGATGGTAGAAGGTTTAACCAACAACAACACCAGATAGATGGTAGAACGTTTAACCAACAACACCAGATAGATGGTAGAAGGTTACCAAGGTAACCAAAAAACACCAGATGTCCTCCCATAGGTCTGATCCTGACTAAAAGGCTTCAGGAATAGTAAACAGGATGTTTGAACGTATCTAAGATGGGAGAGTGTGTGTGTGTGTGTGTGTGTGTGTGTGTGTGTGTGTGTATTAGGTCTGTGACCCAACTGTTTAACGTGTGTATAGCCTTAGCAATGGGACCATATGATATGAGTAGGGTTAGCGTGTGTGTGTGTGTGTGTGTGTGTGTGTATTAGGTCTGTGACCCAACTGTTTAACGTGTGTATAGCCTTAGCAATGGGACCCTAAGAGTAGGGTTAGTGTGGGTGTGTGTGTGTGTGTGTGTGTGTATGTGTGTGTGTGTGTACCTGCGTGTGTCTAAGTATAGTCTAGTCGCTAGCGTGCGTATAGAGTCGTAGCGTGGGGGTTACAGGGTTTAGGGCGAGGGTTAAACTAGTCTTCTAAGTGAATCTGGACAAACAGGATCCCCTCCTGAAGCTTAGGCTCATTTCACACGCCACAGAGCACTGGGCCACACAGAGATTAGAGGGTCTGACTGACTGGATACAGCTGATATACATTTGTACATTTAGGACATTTAGCAGACGCCTTATTCCAAAGCGACTTACAATCGATACATTTGACTAAGCAAGTGAATCATCAATCCACCAGTCGTAGCAGGAAGAGTGACCTAGCTCAGGCCAGGGGCCATTGGCAGTCGTCGTGATAGAAAGAAATATATATATATATATATATATATATATATATATATATATATATATTTGCGCCTTAGGAGGCACAGTATAGGGGAAAAGCAGGTGTCTTATGAGACACAGTGCTGGGGGTAGTAATGTCTCAGGAGGAGCAGTTAAGATATACACTCACTGAACACTTAGGAACACCTGTACACCTGTAGGCCTACACCTTCTCATTCATTCAGGTGGTGTAATGGTTTGGGGGATGTTTTCTTGGCACACTTTGGGCCCGTTAATATCAACCAATCATCATATGGAACCAGGGACCCTACGATTACATGGCATGCGCCTTAGTGAGCTACGCCACTTACGCACTTAATTCAATTCAATTCAACTTTATTCGCCATGTGCAGGTGCACTAGGAACATGACTTGGTGTTCTCCATGCTGAACAAGCTACAGTACATACAACAAGACCACAACACAATACTCAAGACAATAAATACAGCACCAATACCAGTGAATATACTGTACAACTTAGTGCAGAAACACGTAAAGTGCAAGGTGCAATGATCAGAGTTATTGAGGAGGGCTGTGGCTTTGGGGAAGAAACTGTTCGAGTGTTGTGATGTTTTTGACTTG
>NW_027662556.1:7500-15000 GCF_963989245.1 Nansenia antarctica | reverse complement strand
TGGTAGTTTGTAATAATTACGGAGGTCGTCTGTGTTCTTAACACGAGAACAGTCGTGGGTGGGGTCATTTGACCCTGTGAGTAAAGTTATTTTTTATATCTTTGCACTCGATCAAATTTCAGGACCCTCCTTTCATGACTTTTCCTAGATATGTGCGTTCTACCAACCATTTTCAAAATCACATCAGGATAAGCTTTTCTGTGTAGGAGGCAGGCTAATAGTAACTAAGCTAACTAGTGGTCGTTGTGTGTAAATATCAGCTTCCATTCTATAGACTATTTACCCCAGAGGTGGCTATTATTGTAGGTACAATAGGCACGGCTGTTCTAGTGTTAATCTTGTGCGAATCGGTCATGTCCGTAAAAAGTCCACCATAATTCATAGAACTCAGAGGTCGTGTGATAATACTAATGCCATGCGAATCAGCATGTCAGTGATTTGGGGTGTCCGAGGAGTTTGTTTTCTCAGCCATGTGTTGGAGAACTAACCAACGCCTGTTGCGCTCGTTGTTCAGGAAGCGGATGTTACACAGAGCCATGACATCATATCTGGGGGAATGTCGGTAAATTTGAATAAAACACACACTTCATGTATCCCGTGTGAATGCACCACACGAGACACAGGCATGGGAGAGGGGGTGATTTCTAAATTACATGAGGTCCCCAGATAATACTAATCCTGTCCGAATAGGGCTTAAGTGAGAAATGACCCGGGGTGATTGGAGGAGAGTTGAGGCACCTTTCTACCACAGCCTCTCCTGGCACGCTGGTAATAACAGGTGTGCTACAGTGTGAGAGGGTTTTTTCCTTGTGTGAATTTAGACCTCTGAATTCAACCTTTTTTAATCTACTTAATACAGATTTGAGAGCTCTGGCAACTAGGCCACGAGGGATTAACTATTCAGGGGAAATTACATTAAAAACATAAATAAATTGTGGAGTGTGGATATTTATTTATTTATTTATTTTTGTTAACTTTCAACACAATGGAATAATGATGAAGCTCCGACGCCTGGGTGGGAAATCCTAACGATGTGTTTTTAACAGAGTGTCTCCCATCACCCCCACGTAACGCCACCGGTCCTCTCTGGTCCTGCTGGCACTGAGGAGAGGGAGAGGGAGGGACGGAGAGAGAGAGGGACAGAGAGAGAGAGAGGGAGGGAGGGAGGGAGAGAGAAAGAGAAATAGGGAGAGGAAGAGAGGGAGAGAGAGAGAGAGAGAGAGAGAGAGAGAGAGAGAGAGAGAGAGAGAGAAAGGGAGAGGGAGAGAAAGGGACATGCAGGATGTCAAGTCATCTGAGGCCAGGAGAGGAACAGTAGACACATTCTAGTTCAGTCTGTCTCTCTCTCATGTTTCATGTTGTATTATTGTGTGTTGAGGCTCTTTAATCTGCTCCTCCTGCAGCTCCTAACTGACACATTAGTGTGAGGCTCTGCAGGCAGAGGGATGACTAATGCTGTCATGTCCTCCTCCATGGCTCCCACTACGTGTGTGTGTGTGTGTGTGTGTGTGTGTGCTTGTGTGTCTGTGTGTCTGTCTGTCTGTCTGTGTCTGTCCTGTCTGTCTGTGTGTGTCTGTGTGTGTCTGTGTGCGCGCGCACACGTGTGTGTCTGTCTGTGTGTGTGTGTGTGTGTGCGCGTGCGTGTGTGTCTGTGTGTGTGTTGCGTGTGTGTGTCTGTTAAAGCTGACAGCCCCACAAGTGATAGGCCTCTCCCCTATGCGCTGCACAGGCAGGCTTACCTCCCGTCACCACGGCAGCCGTGCAGCCCGGTCACCCTTCACAATGGCACGGGGAGAGAGGGCTGACATCCCCCTGTCTGGAACACAGCCTCCATGCCAGTCTCCTTCCCGCTAGGCGCTCCCACCTCAAATCCCACCGCCTTTCTGGATGGGGGAAGTGTCACTTTGCGTTATTAAAGCGTGTCGATCTGGAAACCTCTCTAACGGTATTTCACGCCGGCGTCTGTTCTGTTCTGTGACACGTATGAGAAGCCGCTCGTCTCACAGAGGATGAGAAGCGAGCGTCTCATCGCCGTCACAGCGTGTCATATATTCCATGTATGATTCAGAACGTTCCGGCGCGCACACACACACACACACACAGGCTGCTGTGAGGAGAGGGCCGAGACAGCGCTTCTGACGGGGTAGTCAAATTCCATATGACAGCGCGGAGCGTAACTGGTATCATTTTACAAAACGGTGTAGCGCGCAGTCCTACCCTCTCACTGTGTGTGTGCGTGCGTGTGTGTGTGTGTGTGTCTGTGTGTGTGTGTGTGTGTGCGTGTGTGTGTGCGTGTGTGTCTGGAAGGCAGCCATCCCCTCCCCTCCTCTTTTCCCCTCTTCCCTCGCTCAATTACGGCAGGAGAAAGAGAACGAGGGGTGAAGCTGCTCTCTCCGTCTGATGCCACGAAGCGTGAAGCACGGCACAAACACAGATTAATATACACTAGCCCCTCCAACCATATGGGCATACACACACACACACACACAGACACACACACACAGACACACACACACACACACACACACACTGCTGGTACGGTCGGTGGGTTTTTCCCTAGTTCCATATGGGCTTGTTGCCACGGCATATCCATCCAGATCGTGACAGGCGAGGGGGGGTTTGGGAGGATCGCCAAGCCCTGAACACATGCCGTGCCCCCCCCCTCCCATGTGCTATAGGCGCAGGGACACTCACCACGCTGGGTCCCCCCCCTAAAGCTCCACATTTAGATGGAGGAGAAATCCTTGGCAGCCAGAGTTTGTGACCACCGAGGCAGAGCAGCCACCATCCGTTACTGGGAACAGGGGTCTTCTAATGGATGTAGGGTCCCCGTCTCTCTGCCCCCGTCCCCCCGTCATGCAACACCTGTCTCAGTCTCACACCAGTGACCCTGTTTGTTAGGCTGGCGCCCCCCTTCCTCCCCCATTTAGACACCCGTATCGGCAGCTAGCCCCTAACTCCCCGAGGTAGGATAGATTGTATAGATTTGAATGATTTGGAGACGGTGTACTATAAACAATACGGTAATCGTTCAGTTTTGTCACTTCACATTGCTTTCGATCCGGGTCATTTTCGATTTCGACTCTATTCGGTGTGCCTGGTTGTATAAGGACAACGAGGCGGTGTGTGTGTGTGTGTGTGTGTGTGTGTGTGTGTGTGTGTGATCCCGCCTTGGGCGCAGGGTACTCCAGCAGGGATGAATTAGAACCGGGAGAAAAACACTACAAGACTCATTGCCTTGGCTTTTTCCACTCTAGGAAATTGTCTCTGGTCTCAATCAGGCCCAGATCAACTACATTACCCAGAGGTCACCCCCCAGCCGGTCGCCCACTTATCTAGGAACCTAAACGAGAACTCGCGGGAAGGACGAGGGCGCCGTTTAGAGAGACCCCGAGCGGCAATGACCGTCCCGGCGTCGGAAGCGTTTCGTTTTCGGAAGGGGAAAAGGCGCGCTCGGAACGTTTCCGTGGGGGGGGGGGGGGGGGTGGGGGGGGGCATTCCCTCTCGGTTAGCACTCTGATGGGAGGTCGTTCGAGGACTAATGGGAAACAATCATGTTTATGGCCTTGATGGTGACAGATGCCCGGAGAGTGACAGAGAACGTTTAACCCCCGAGGCGCCCGGGGCAGGCGTGGGGCCGGGGAACACTGTGGGCGTCTGTTCTGAATTACGATCGGGACGCAAACGGATGTCGGACCTGCTTTTCCATTGCCATTCCATTCCAAGGGACAACCGGTGACAAAGACTTCTGTTTAACACAACAGCAGCAGCAGCAGCAACCAGGTGTGGAAAGAAAACCACTGTGTTTTTTTTTAAACGCCCTACCGCTCAAGCAGTCGCTGTCTCCCTGCGTGCCGATTGCCTGTGTTTGAAGGTCACGGTGGTCCGTATGGAGCTGAGCACTCAGAACATCATCAGCGTCCTGCGACCCCCTTCTGTCACGGTTCACTAAGGACGTTCCAACAACCAGAACAAACAGTCCCCGTGTGCAGGAATGACCGCCCCCCTACGCTCTCAAACACCAAACTATGGATCCATAGGACCACGCTTGCTCTCTCCGTGAGGCCAGGGGAAGGCCCCCCCCCGCCCAATTAACCTCTTTAATCACCCTAGCAAAGCCCCACAACAAACATTAATGATAGCATTACCCCCCCTCGCCACCCCCCCCCTTCTCCCTCGACGGAAAAGGTTATCTCCGCCTTCAACGCAGCGGGCTTCAAACACGCTCTCCGAACGGGTCGGTGTGTCAGTGGAAGGTGCGCTCGGGTAATTAACGAGTCACTTTCAGAATACCAAACCCGTCTTAAGGAAAACGCGTCTGCGACACGCGCCGGTCACCCGGACGGACACACTGCACCCAACGGTTTGGTTTTCCTGTGCCGGGCCAGGAGAGGAAGTCCCTGATGGTGTTGCATCAGACTCGGGTGGCTTTGGAAAGGGATTGTGGATATCTCTGCTGTGCAAATCTGTGTTAGGCCTTATTAGCTGCACAGCGAGACACTGCCCATCCAGCCTGTCTGGCCAGCCTTCAAGTCCACCCCCTCTCGCTCTCTCTCCTTAGAAACGAGAGAGAGAGAAAGAGAGAGAGAGAGAGAGAGAGAGAGAGAGAGAGAGAGAGACATAGAGAGAGACAGAGAGAAACAAAGTGAGGGATAGAGACAGAGAGAAATAAAGTGAGGGATAGAGAGAGAGAGTGATCGCAAGAAAGATCGAGAAAAACAAAGACAGAGGGATCGATGGAAAGAGAGAGAACCAGAGAGAGAGAGAGAGAGAGATAGGGAAAGACACACTAGATAGAAAGGGAGAGATCACACATGAGAGAGAGGAGAGGGAGAGATAGAAACAGTCGATAGAAAAAAGAGAGACAGGGTGATAGAGAGAAACAGTCGATAGAAAGAGAGAGCGAGAGAGAGAGAGGTCACATGAAAGAGAGAGAGGGAGGGAGAGCGGAGAGAGAGTTATTGTCATTGACAGTGAGGTGTGATGACACTTGTGACTGCGGCCAGCTGTGTGGTGTCTGGCTGAGGGGGCCTCTGGGAGGGGGGGGGGGGCAGCACAGTGGACTCCTCCACGCTCTCTTAATTGTTCCTTAACAAGAAGAGAGGCCACATGTCACTGTGAGGCTTCTGCTGCCTGGGTGTGGGTGTGTGTGTGTGTGTGTGTGTGTGTCGGTGAGTGTGTGCGTCACTGTGTGAGTGGGCGCAGTGCATTAGTACCGTAAATACAGGCTTTAGAGTTCCTTCTTCTTCCTGATTTGTCCTTCTGTTACTTCCTGGTACTTCCTGTTACACGCTGTACAGTGGTGCTGAGAGGGACAACAAACAGCCTTTAATGGACACTTATGGATGTTTGGATGTTTTGTGTGTGTGTCTGTATTTATGTGGGCCACACTGCCAAGGTAACACGGTGTCTTCTGTCTCCCTCTCTCACAGACTGGGAGGAAAGAGAAGGGCGACCCTCTGAACTCCGCCATCGACAAGATGACCAAGAAGACCAGGGACCTGCGCAGACAGGTAGGGGCCCGCTGTGTCCCACACACACACACACACACACACATTTTAAATGCTTTATGTATGTCCACATAAATACGAAGTGCATTAAGGACATAAACACTACCAGTGCAACCAGTTCATTGGGAGACATTAATTTACGTTTATGACTGTACAGCAACCATCGTACACATACGATATTAACACAGAGGATGTTTCAAATGTGAGTTAACAGATACAATAGCGTTACTGTAAAACTGTATCTACTCTAAGGGTACAAAAAGCAACACCGTCTCCATAATATAGCAGATACGGAGCAATACCTTGCTAACTGTTTAGCTTTTCTCTTGGGGATGTGGGCCATCTGAAGGCCCCTAACCCCTGCGTGCGGAGGGCGTGGCGGCTGTAACCGTCACTGTTACGTTCGGAGCTGCCGAATTACAATGTTGCTCTTTCAATTCAGCGTCTGAATAAGGACGCCTGTCATGTGTCTCGTTAAATTGTTTGGGTTTTTTTCACCACAACGGAAGAAAATCTTGTTCCGCCTTCCCCCCCTTCCGTACCGCGCAACATGTTTTGCTGCGTTACTTTCTAACTTGGGACAATGAAAGTAAACAAATCCCATGCTTCAACTCAAACACCATGCTTCAACTCAAATCAGTTCAGTTCAATTAGTACTAGGTAGAGCCATCTGCTGCAATCAAACACTTAACACTTGCTAGTCATTTGCTTCGTTTTCCTATGGTGTTTGGAGGAGTGTGTTTGTTACACTCTCAAGAGGAAAGGAACGAAAACGCAGAGAATGGAAACTGGCTCATTATCATACGCTGGGCATGATGCCTGCCAGGCTCCTCTCCACGCTTCCTACTGACTGTTCACGTGTGTCTGTTGAGTTTATTCATTAAGTGTTACACTTTACACTTACAGCCCATTATGGACTGTTGACACACTGTCTACATACACTGTACATGTAGCGAGTATAGATACCAATTATACTGTAGCAAAGACACATAACAACAACAGCCTCCATCCACATCCACAGTCATGTGAAACATATATAGGGCCTCCCATGAGAACCTTGGTTTTTTTCAACATAAGTAAACATAGCATGTTACATGTTATGGACATTTGATTTTCAGCTTAAGAATATTTTGAGGTAGATTGAGGTAATATAACTAAACAAATAAAACTGAAACAAGTATTTTGTCAAATATTAATAATATAAAAGCAATCTTCTTGTGAGGAAACAAGTAGGACACTCCCACACATTTATTACTACTTAAAATGCCTACAATTAGAATCAAGTGCACCACATCAAGTGCACATGATTAGAACATCAATAGAGAGCGTTTGGGAGGAGACTGGGTTATTAAAACCTCAGACACTTAGTTTGGTTTGATGTTGAAGTGAGTGGTATCACCATGGAGAGTTCAAAGGAGCTCTCCGCGGCCTTCAGACAGAAGGTTGTAGATGCGTATGAGTCTGGGAAGGGATTTAAAAAAGATCTTCAAACAATTAGAAATCAGCCATTCCACTGTCCAGAAAATAATGTTTCATGGGCGATGTGCAAAGAGGAAACCCTTGCTGTATAAAAAAAAACATCAGGACAAGACTAAAGTTTGCCAGAGAACACTGAGACAAACACCAGGAATTCTGGAACAATGTGCTCTGGACAGATGAATCCAAAGTTGAATTATGTGGGCACAGTAACAGAACACATGTTTGGCGGAAACCAAACCTTTGCTGCAGCAGGGCCTGGCCAGCCGACCATCATAGAATCCACTATGAATGATGTATTGTATCAGAGGGTGCTTGAGGAAAACGTGAGACCATCTGTTCAAAAATGGAAGCTTTGATGTGGACCATGCAACATGACAAAGACCCAAAACACTCCATGACAAAGACCCAAAACACTCAAAAGGAAGAAATGGAGAGTTCTGGAATGGCCAAAGTCAAAGCCTTGATCTTAATTCTATTGAGATGCTGTGGGGGTGATTTGAAATGGGCTGTG
>NW_027662557.1:2500-8293 GCF_963989245.1 Nansenia antarctica | reverse complement strand
TGGGGTAGTTGACTGGCACAGCCTGGATTTCCAGAGGCCTGTAGCAGAAACCCTGAATGGCCCAGAGCTCCAAACCAGGTCACAGATATACATCAGAGGAACACTGGATCTCCATTAGTCCCCATTAGAAATAATGATCCATTATTTTCCAGCTGTACTTTTTGAAGCGGGTTGGAAGAGAATGGGGGATGGAGATGGGGGGCGTGGAATAGGATTTCATTTTTCTCAGGAAATGATCGGCAAGTCTTTAATATCCGTGCGTCACTCCAACGGTTGAGGCTGTGTTCTGTGTGTTTTGTGTGTGTGTGTGTGTGTGTGTGTGTGTATGAGTGTGTGTGTGGGCGTGCTTGCGTGCACATTATGTGTGCCTATGGTTTGTACGGATTTATGTTTTTAATGGGGGGGGATCCTAAATAAAAATTCAAATTCGGTAATCTATCTCTCCCGATCCAAACAAAGTGTATTTTATGAAGACCAGCTCCATGGAGTGCATTAGGATCAGCAGCAGCCCAGAGAACAGTAGCTCAGCTGGACAGCTGTCACAGACTGTCTCTTTGTGTTTCTAATCCCTTTTTCTGTCCAGGGATATGCTAGAGGGTGTGTGTGTGTGTGTGTGTGTGTGTGTGTGTGTGTGTATGTGTGAGTGTGTGTGTATGTGTGTAGAGGCCACGATAGTGTGACCCACTCCTGGTGCTTAACATTATCTCCCCCCAGGACAAATGCATTATAATTCCCCCTTCCCCCCCTCTAGCTCCATTCAAAACTGTAACCCAGACGAGATCTCACTCAGGGACTGGAAGAGGGACTTTTTTTGACCCAAAAAACAGATTCTTCCTGTCAGTGTTTTTTTTGGTGTGTCTTTAATGTTTTCACTGCGTGACCTTGATTCATTGTCAAAGAACGACACCCTGATAGTTACCTCTTGATTATATAACTACTGCTACTACAGATACACACACACACACACACACACACACACACACACAGACAGACAGACACACACACACACACACACACACAGACACACACACACACACACACACAGACACACACGCACGCACGCACGCACACACACACACACACACACGCACGCACGCACACACACACACACACACACACACACAGACACACACACGCACGCACACACACACACACGCACACACACACACACACAGACACACACACACACACAGACACACACACACACACACACACACACACACACACACACACACACACACACACACACACACACACACACACCACAGGCGCCCACACCGCATGTTCGTCAGCAGCGTCACTCCTTCCTCTCAGGCTCCCTCAGGCATGCATAAGTGGATTAGACGTGAGGGTCGGAGGAGGAGCTGCTTCACGGAGACCCATTTCTGCACATTTGGAGGTGTGACATTTATAATGGTGCTGTAAATGTCTTGACTTCACCTCATCCCACCCTGTCCTTGAGTACCGGGCAGGAAAGCAGCTACGGTAGAGATCCTAACCTCCTCCGGAAAACAATATCTTCCTCCGACAGTGAGGTCGTTCCGTGTGAGTCATTGTTCCATAAAAAAAAGCCAAACAAACACAAACAAGAAAATCACCCGATTGTCCATCTACAAGTACCACGGCCACGTTCCTTTTCCTGTCCTTGAGAACGAGAGAACGACAGAAGAAAAAGGTGGAAAACGCTTCCTTCCTCTTCTTCTTCTCCTTCTTCTCCTTTCCATCTCATTTGGATGGAAGTCTCGGACAGCCAATTAGCATAGCGTTTAGGGACGCGCGGCTTCGTATGCTTCACCATACGATTCGATCATTTGGGCTTCAGCGTTTCGCGTCAGGCAACAGAAGGCCGCGGAATTAGCGGAGGCCATTTGTATGCAGCTCACGCCGGCTCTCTGTCTAGTTCAAACAACAGAGAGAATTATAGATTTCACACTTAAAATTCAATCTTAACCGGATGCTTTTATTTATTTATATACTGTACTGTAGGCTGCGCATTGATTCGCTTGAATTGAGACCCATAGTCATGTACACCATTAACCACAGAATAGCCTAATGGCCCCCGGTCACACGCCCATATTCACTAACCCATGACCTCCAAACGCCTCCCACTGTTTCCCGTAGCCTCCCACTGCCTTGAACTGCCTCCCACAGCCTCCCACTGCCTCATACTGCCTCCTACACCCTCCCACAGCCTCCCACGGCTTCCCACAGCCTCCCACAGCCTCATACTGCCTCCCATAGCCTTCCACTGCCTCGACCTGCCTCCTACAGCCTCCCACTGCCTCATACTGCCTCCTACAGCCTCCCACTGCCTCATACTGCCTCCTACAGCCTCCCACAGCCTCATACTGCCTCCTGCAGCCTCCCACAGCCTCCCACACCCTCCCACAGCCTCCCACTGCATCATACAGCCTCCTACAGCCTCCCACAGCCTCCCACAGCCTCATACTGCCTCCTACACCCTCCCACAGCCTCCCACAGCCTCCCACTGCATCATACAGCCTCCTACAGCCTCCCACTGCCTCATACTGCCTCCCACTGCATCATACTGCCTCCCACAGCCTCATACTGCCTCCTACACCCTCCCACAGCCTCCCATAGCCTCCCACATCCTCCCACTGCATCATACTGCCTCATACTGCCTCCTACACCCTCCCACAGCCTCCCACAGCCTCATACTGCCTCCTACACCCTCCCACAGCCTCCCATAGCCTCCCACATCCTCCCACTGCATCATACTGCCTCATACTGCCTCCTACACCCTCCCACAGCCTCCCACAGCCTCATACTGCCTCCTACACCCTCCCACAGCCTCCCACAGCCTCCCACACCCTCCCACAGCCTCCCACAGCCTCATACTGCCTCCCATAGCATTCCACTGCCTCGAACTGCCTCCTACAGCCTCCCACTGCCTCATACTGCCTCCTACAGCCTCCCACTGCTTCCCACAGCCTCCCACAGCCTCCCACTGCATCATACTGCCTCCTGCAGCCTCCCACTGCTTCCCACAGCCTCCCACTGCATCATACTGACTCCCACAGTCTCCCACTGCCTCATACTGCCTCTCACAGCCTCCCACTGCCTCATACTGCCTCCCACTGCCTCATACTGCCTCCTACAGCCTCCCACAGCCTCCCACATCCTCCCACATCCTCCCACAGCCTCCCACAGCTTCCCACAGCCTCCCACTGCATCATACTGCCTCCCACAGCCTCATACTGCCTCCCACTGCCTCATACTGCCTCATACTGCCTCCCACAGCCTCCCACTGCCCCATACTGCCTCCTACAGCCTCCCACAGCCTCCCACTGCCTCATACTGCCTCCTACAGCCGCCCACAGCCTCCCACTGCATCATACTGCCTCCTACAGCCTCCCACAGCCTCCCACAGCCTCTACCCTCAGCCCTATGTACCTGTTATCTCATGATGACTCTCTCCTTTACAGCTCAGTCCGTTGTGAGGGTCACTAGGGGTCAACGACAGACATCTGCTTAAGTCGGTTTGTGTTTACCGCACGAAAACATCCAGGAAAAAAGAATGTGCTCTACTGAATGGGAGCGCAATATCCTCGGAGAGAACGTTTATTGTGTTGGCCTGAGCTGACTGCCAAGGTCGGGAATGAGAAATCAACACAGAGGCGCAGCTCAGAAACAAACAGTGATTCAGCCCGACGTTGCATGAGTAAAACTTCCTCCATCGCAGAGTTTTTGCGAGTGCGAGGGGGAGATAATGGCTTTGGCAACCGCGTCGTGCCCCGCTGACAAACTAAATTAGGACTTGTGGCTGATGAAGATATGCGAGAGGCGCGAGTGATGGGTAGTTATGCTCGCCGTGGAATGTTTGAATGTTTGGAGAATGCGAAATGTTAGAACAACGGTTAATGCCGCGTTCGTTTGTAGAAAGGCGGGTTGTTGTTTGTGTCGGCGTATGCATGTGAGCATCTGTGGATGGATGTGATTTGTTTGCATACGTTCGTGCGTGCGAGCGAGCGTGCGTGCGTGTGTGTGTGTGTGTGTGTGTGTGTGTATGTGTGAGGTGTTCTGGTGTAGCCTGATGCTCTCATCCTTGCAGGTGGTCTATTGATCCACCCACCCGGTTAAATGGTTCACTCCCAGAGTGCAGTGCGGTCACAGAAAAGAGGTTGAAGCGGTAAGCGGCGGGCCCCCTCCGGGGTTCATCTCATTTGATGTTGTTATAGATGGACACGTACTACTGTACTGTACTGTACGTGTAGCACTTTCTCTGTTGTGCTTCTCTCAGTAAGCCATCTTTTTAGTTACCTTGCAGCTTTTTTTTTTTATTTATCGTGACGAACTTTGCATCCACAGTGTAGTAGTTGCAAAACCAACGTTGTCGATGTGCGACGTGGTCATACTCACCACGCGGGGTGTCTACATCACCAGACGTTATAAAAGTTTTTTTTTCTGTTGGGAGTCGCTAGAGAGCGAAGAGAGACAAGAGGGGTACGCATGATATGTTCTGCTCCCCGTTGACTAAGGCGTCCATGCGATAATCTCTTTAGTCGCGAGGAGAGGGAGATCAAAAGGCAGAAAAACGCTGTGAGGACGTCGCTATCTATCCATCTATCTCTCTCTCTCTCTTTTTTTTTCCGTCACTGTCTCTATCCGTGCATATTCCACACCTCCCGCCTCGATCTATCTGGCCATCCATCAAAATCTCCCCATCCGACCGCCGGCATTTGTATTCCGATCCGTCTCCCCCTACTTTTGTCTCTCCCATCTCTTGCCTCTCTACTTTTCCGTGGCATCTCCTATCCATCTGTCTTATCTAGCAGGCCTCAGGGCCGGTTTTGTCTATCAGTAGAGATTTCACACTCATATAATTCCCTCTACCCTCCCTCCCCACCTCCCTCCCTCTTTCCCTCCCTCACTCCCTCCCTCACCCCTCCATCCCTCTTTCCCCCCCTCCTTCCATCCCTCCCTCCCTCTTTCCCCCCTCCTTCCATCCCTCCCTCCCTCCCTCCCTCTTTCCCTCCCTCAGTCCCTCCCTCTATCCTCCATCCCTCCCTCCATCCCTCTTTCCCTCCCTCCCTCCCTCCTTCCTCTTTCCATCCCTCCCTCCCTCCCTCCCTCCTTCACTCCCTCCCTCAGACTGTTCAGGCTGGCGTGTCCCGGCACAGGCCCCAGAGCGAGCTCGGATGTGCGATGACACATTCAGTCTCGGTGGCGGTGACCCTGTCGTCCAGGTCACGGGCATCCCAGCTGTGATGGGATCCTCGTCATGGTCACTTACCTGTCAGGGTGGGCCGGAGGTGAAGACCACTGAGTCGCCGTGGAGACGCAGACGAGGCTTTTTTTTTCAAACACGCCGCTAATTGTTATTCACAGTGTGAGAAAGAAAGAAAGAGGGAAAGCGAGAGAAAAAAAAAGAAAAGAAAAAGAGAAAAAGGTGTGGTTTTTTTATCCAATGTGTTAGATCGTGCTCTCTCTCTCTCACACACATTCACGTTGGATTCACTTTTTTTCTATGACATCTCACTAGTAGCTCACACTACCTTCACCCCCCCTCCCTCATGACATATTGAAAGAGAAGGACTTCCAAGAAAGACGTAGGCAGTTGGAAGCAAGTGTGTTCATTAAAACTCATTGTAATGCGATGCAACGGAATGAGGAATGGTATCAAACACCCACCTCCGCCGCTTTCTACTTCCGCCAGCCTCCCCTGGACAAGACAGAGTGCGGTCGTTAAAGGAGTTGATATATGCACGTCTCTTTGTACATGTCTTTATCTTTCGCTGATTGTGCTCTGTTGTTTTTGTGCTCTCCTCCCCC
>NW_027662558.1:5000-10864 GCF_963989245.1 Nansenia antarctica | reverse complement strand
CTCCATTCACCCACACACCGTCTCACTAAGTGGCAATTAAGACAATCATCCAGAAAAGGGCTCGTTGTTGCACTATTTCTATATTAGGATGAATTAGAGTTGGTCTATTGTACTCTTTTAACGACCTGTCACGAAAGTAGCAAAAAAGTAGGAATAACTAGAGTAGATAAAAATAGATTTGTCATACATAAAACTATCGTGTGTGTGTGTGTGTGTGTGTGTGCGTGTACATGTCTGTGTGTGTGTGTGTGTGTGTGTGTGTGTGTGTGTATGTGCGTGCAAGCGTGCATGTGTCCATGTGTGTGGGTGTGTGCGTGCAAGTGTGCGCATGTGTGTGTGTGCTCGTGCATGAATGTGTGTTTGTTTGTGTGTGTGTTTGTTTGGCCGTGCGTGCAAGCCTGTGTGTGTGTGAGAGAGAGAGAGAGAGATCCCCAGCCTGTATTCTCTGGTGTTCCTCTGCTCTCTGAGTGTGTTCCTCTGCTACCTGCACATGCATTATTGACGAACCAGAACATTGTTTCACTACTTCAATATTTCAACAGTCCTGGGGCGAACAGTGGACACACCCCATCCCTGTGTGTGTGTGTGTGTGTGCCTGTATGTGTGCCTGTGTGTGTGTGTGTTTGTGTGCCTGTTTGTGTGCCTGTGTGTGTGTGTGTGTGTGTGTTTGTGTGCATGTTTGTGTGCCTGTGTGTGTGTGTGTGTGTGTGTGTGTGTGTGTGTGTGTGTGTGTGCAGGTGTGCAGGTGTGCAGGTGTGTGTGTTGAATATGTGCCAGGATAAGCATATGTGTTTGCATGCCTCTGCGGTTTACCGTCTGCACACTACTGTATATGTAAGTGAGAGAGAGATAATATGTGTGTGTGTGTGTGTGTGTGTGTGTGTGTGTGTGTGTGTTTGCGCATGCACATGTGCGTGTGTGCTTGTGTGAGTGTGCATCTGTGTGTGTGTGTGTGTGTGAGAGAGACAGATGGATAGATACTCCCATCCCCTCCTCTGCTTTGACATCTCTACCACCTCAGCCTCATGCTGACTGCCAGCATAGCCGCCTACATACATACATACATACATACATACATACATACATACATACATACAGACAGACAGACAGACATACATACACCTCGTTCCAAATTATTATGCAAATTATATTTTTCTCAGATTTTCCTAAATAGTCGATGCAAATGACAATCAGTATAATTTTCAAGTCATCATCCGTTAGAGTATAATTCAAATTTTATTGAACAAACCTCCCAATGATAACAGTATTTTTTTTTTAAATAAAAAACTCAAAATGCACTGTTCCAAATTATTATGCACAACAGAGTTTCAAAACATTTTATACGTTGTAAAGAACTAAAAATGGTAATTTGATGAATTTAGGGTTAGGAGGTCATATTAGGAGGTCATATTTACTGAAATCAAAAGCTATTTCAAACAAAAACATCTTAACAGGTCAAGTTACATGTTAACATAGGACCCCTTCTTTGATATCACCTTCACAATTCTTGCATCCATTGAACTTTTGGACAGTTTCTGCTTGCATTTCTTTGCAGGATGGAATAGAGCTGCTGTTTTGATGTGAACTGCCTCCCACCCTCATATATATTTTGCTTGAGGATGCTCCAAAGGTTCTCAATAGGGTTGAGGTCAGGGGAAGATGGGGGCCACACCATGAGTTTCTCTCCTTTTATGCCTATAGCAGCCAATGACACAGAGGTATTCTTTGCAGCATGACATGGTGCATTGTCATGCATGAAGATGATTTTGCTACGGAAGGCACGGTTCTTCTTTTTGTACCACGGAAGAAAGTGGTCAGTCAGAAACTCTACATACTTTGCCGAGGTCATTTTCACACCTTCAGGGACCTTAAAAGGGCCTACCAGCTCTCTCCCCATGATTCCGGCCCAAGACATGACTCCGCCACCTCCTTGCTGACGTCGCAGCCTTGTTGGGACATGGTGGCCATCCACCAACCATCCACTACTCCATCCATCTGGACCATCCAGGGTTGCACGGCACTCATCAGTAAACAAGACTGTTTGGAAATTAGTCTTCATGTATTTCTGAGCCCACTGTCATGCTGCAAAGAATACCTCTGTGTCATTGACTTATAGCAGCAAAGGTGCGACCAACTCCATATTAACGCCCATGGTTTTGGAATGAGAAGTTCAACAAGCACATGGATGTCCCAATACCTTTGTCCATATAGTGTACATAGAGACATACATACACAGTGACATACAGACCCATTATCCTCAGGGCTGACACAAGCCTTCCAGTCCAGTTGTGTGAGGGGTGTTTAGGGGTTCTGGTCCAGTTGTGTGAAGGGTGTTTAGGGGTTCCTGTTCAGTTGTGTGAGGGGTATTTATAGGGATGTTGTGGAGATGTAGCCATGTGATCCCCACACGAGGGACCTGTGTGTGGTTTATTGTCTGTCCTAATGCATGATTTGATTTGCTCCCATAAACATAATGGCATAATTTGCTCAGTGCACTGAGCACCACGCTCGTCCGCAAGAGAGGTTTTATTTCAGCATCTTCTGGGAAATTAAACCTGCTGGCCCACACACATGCACACATACACATACACACACACACACACACACACACACACACACACCACACAGGCAACTGTAGATAGACACACACACACACACACACATGAAACTGTAGATAGACACACATGCACGCACGCACACACACACACACACACACACACACACATACAGGCACACACACACACACACACACACATGCACACACAGAGACACACACACAGACGCTCATATAAAACATTTGCCTTCTTGAGGCCGCCTGTGGCATTAGGCCGGTGTGTCTGTGTGTGACGTTATGAGGAGGGGGGGGGGGGGGTCTCTGGTGTGAGGGATAGAGGCGCTGAGAGCTCAGCCTGTCGCCGCCAAAGGTTAGCCCCCAGATTTACGACCCCCCCCACCCTCACCCCCCCCCCCCCCCTCCCTCCCTCCCTCTCCCCCCCTCCCTCTCCACCAGGCCGTTAAAGTAAGGAGACGCTCCGAATGTTTTACCTCCCTGATTTATGCCATCCGAGTACGCCCTATCTTATCCCCACAGCGGTGGGGGGGTGGGGGGGGGATCTCAACGGCGTCTTCAGGGTGTGTGGGGGGGGGGTATGGCGCACGGTCGCGACTCTGACCCGCCGTCTTGTCTGGAGATGGTGGTTCCTCTGTCTGACCACCAGGGGGGGTTGATTCCCCTTCCCTCCCTCCCTCCCTCCCTCCTTCCTCCCTCTTTTCTTCCCCCCTCCCTCCTTCCCTCCCTCCTTCCTTCTCTCCCTCCCTCCATCCTTCCTTCCTTCCCTCCCTCCCTCCCACTCTCCCTACTCACCTCACCCCTCCCCACCTCACCCCTTTCTTCCCTCCTTCCTCCCCCCCTCCCCTCCCCTCCTCCCCCCCCGTTCACTGTGACCCCCGGCCCTGGCCACCTGAGGGGCTCTGGGATGTCCAGCTGAAGTGGGGAGGCAGGAGGAGGACAGCAGGAGGAAGGATTAGTGTCCAACACAGAGAGGCTCATGGGAAATGCAGTTCTATGGAGAGGGAGCTGATCTGTGTACAGGAAGAATAGCAGGCCTATCGGTCATAAGCTGGTGTGTGTGTGTGTGTGTGTGTGTGTGTGTGTGTGTGTGTGTGTGTGTGTGTCTGTCTGTGTGTGTGTGTGTGTGTGTGTGTGTGTGTGTGTCTGTGTGTGTGTGTGTGTGTGTGTGTGTGTGTTAATTGGCTAGAGGAAGCTGTGGCCCTGCTCTGGGGGTCTCTATGGGACATATACAGCAGTGGTCACCAACACACACACACACACACACACGCATACACACACACACACACACACACACACACACACACATGAGCGCATACACACATACACACACACACTTGCGCCCACATAGACAAACACACACACACACACACACATGAGCACATACACACACACACCTGCGCCCACATAGACAAACACACACACACACACACACACATGAGCACATACACACACACACACACCTGCGCCCACATAGACAAACACACACACACACACACAGAGGGGGCCAGTCCAACGTTCTAAATAAAGACAAGCAGCAGAGCAGATTTCACACCCAGCAGGTGTTCAACAGCACAGCCAGACCACCAGCACACAGCATCATCACCATCATCATCTAGTGTGTGTGCGTGTGTGTGTGTGTGTGTGTGTGTTTAGCCGCCAGGCTGCAGAGCTCCAGATGAAATATGCATGCAGTGCCTGGGGGGGGCCGCGCTCCTGGGGGGTCTGCTGTGATTGGCTGCTGCAGGAACACTGAGGCATGCTGGGAGAAGGAAAGCTGATAGAGAGAGTTGGATGTCGCTGACTCTACTATCTGGTCTGTGTGACTCAGGTGGATGTCTCTGACTCTACTGTCTGGTCTATGTGACTCAGGTGGATGTCTCTGACTCTACTATCTGGTCTGACTGACAGGTGGATGTCTCTGACTCTACTATCTGGTCTGTCTCATGTCGATGACTCTGACTCTACTATCTGGTCTGACTGACAGGTGGATGTCTCTGAATCTACTATCTGGTCTGTCTGAGTCAGGTGGATGTCTCTGACTCTACTATCTGGTCTGTCTGACTCAGATGGATGTCTCTGACTCTACTATCTGGTCTGTCTGCCTCAAATGTATTTGCATAGCACTTTTACATCGATAGACATTGCAAAGTGCTTCACAACACGAGAACAATACTAAACAACGGCTGCGTTCGTAAATACGCTCTGAGAGCGCCGGAGCGCACACTGGGTTCCACGTCATAAAGAGGACCCACGTCCTTTGATTGGACAAGAGGCGTCCCACGAGTGCTGATCAGATTCAGTAGCGAATTCTTACGAACGCAGACAGTACACAAATACAACACAAGCAGTCCGATCTCACACACCCCAACCCCACAGACCCCCAAAACAGCAAGCCCAGCAGAAACAACCTTCCCACAGGGGAAGACAATGGAGAGAGCTCACTGGCATCGCAAAAACTCCCAGGGAGGAAGAAACCTTGAGAGGAACCAGACTCCTAGGGGGGCTTAGAATGGGGTAGAGTGGGTTCTTATGAAGTGTGTACCATATGTTGCTGTCTGCAGAGTCTATTATGATGAAGTGCTGGTTTTTGTGTTACAGTGTGCAAGTTTGATAGGAACAGAATGTGTCCTTGGGGTGGTTTTTTCATGTACCGTCTGTGTGTGTGTGTGTGTGTGTGTGTGTGTGTGTGTGTGTGTGTGCGCGTGTGTGTGTGTGTGTGAGAGAGAGAAAGAGAAAGAGATAGAGGAGTACCTTCCACCTAATCCCTCTTCCATTGTTCTCCAAGAAGAGAGGGAAGGAGTGGAGGGATGGAGGGAAGGAAGGAAGGAAGGAAGGAGGGAGGGAAGGAGAGAAGGAGGGAGGGAAGGAGAGGAGGAGGGAAGGCAGTGTCATAACCGAGTCCCCTTATATTAGAAATGAGATAATGTTCTAATCCATTATGAATGTTCACCCCAGGCCTCAGTACCTGCCTCTGTTCTCATTAATGACACAGCAACTCTAATTGACTGGGTTAGGCAGACGTGACACACACACACACACACACACGCACACACACACACACACACACACACACACACACACCCTCACCCTCGTGGGCACCCTAGGGAGCGTTAGCTGGCGTCAGATCTGGTGTATGCAGATCAGAGAGCGGAGGGAGCCTCTTCATTTGACACTAATTGCTTTGTGCTGTGAACAAAAATGGAAGCTTGACCATGGGGCTGGAGAGTGAGTGCGTGCGTGTGTGTGTGTGCGTGTGTGTGTGTGTGTGTGTGTGTGTGTGTGCGCGTGTGTG
>NW_027662559.1:0-1000 GCF_963989245.1 Nansenia antarctica | reverse complement strand
CAATCACCACGAGTTCCTGCCTCCCTGGCTCCTCCTCATCTGCTCCGCCCGGCGACAGAACAAGGCCATCACCAAGCTGTTCACAGGTAATAATACCTCTTATAACACCCCTTATAACACCTTATAACCCCTTATAACCCCTTATAACACCTTATAACACCCCTTATAACCCCTTATAACACCCCTTATAACACCCCTTATAACCCCTTATAACACCCCTTATAACCCCTTATAACACCCCTTATAACACCTTACAACCCCTTATAACACCCCTTATAACACCTTATAACACCCCTTATAACACCTTATAACACCTTATAACACACCTTATAACACCTTATAACACACCTTATAACACCTTATAACACCTTATAACACCTTATAACACCTTATAACACACCTTATAACACCTTATAACACCTTATAACACACCTTATAACACCTTATATTACACCTTATAACACCTTATAACACCTTATAACACCTTATAACACACCTTATAACACCTTATAACACCTTATAACACCTTATAACACCTTATAACACCTTATAACACCTTATAACACCCTTATAACACCTTATAACACACCTTATAACACATCTTATAACACCTTATAACACACCTTATAACACCTTATAACACCTTATAACACATCTTATAACACCTTATAACACACCTTATAACACCTTATAACACCTTATAACACACCTTATAACACCTTATAACACCTTATATTACACCTTATAACACATCTTATAACACCTTACAACACACCTTATAACACCTTATAACACCTTATAACACACCTTATAACACACCTTATAACACCTTATATTACACCTTATAACACATCTTATAACACCTTATAACACATCTTATAACACCTTACAACACACCTTATAACACCTTATAACACCTTATAACACACCTTATAACACCTTATAACACACCTTATAACACACCTTATAACACACCTTATAACACCTTATAACACACCTT
>NW_027662560.1:0-66590 GCF_963989245.1 Nansenia antarctica | reverse complement strand
GATCACTTTTGAGCAAAAGGGCTGCACACACGCAATTCAAGTTGCTCTGATTGTCATTTAGAGTTACATTATAGGATTATTCAACAACAAGTCAAAATGTGCTCGTGAAAGGCAGAAAACAACACTTTGATAGTTTGATATAACTTGAGAACGAATGCAAAAAACAGTCCACTCTAAGAACAGGCCGCTTGGACACTTTCAGAACAGCTCTGTTAATGACTGAAACAGCTCTCGAAGAGATTGTCAAAAGAGACTCTGAAAACGAAACGTTGATCACTTTTGAGCAAAAGGCTGCACACACGCAATTCAAGTTGCTCTGATTGTCATTTAGAGTTACATTATAGGATTATTCAACAACAAGTCAAAATGTGCTCGTGAAAGGCAGAAAACAACACTTTGATAGTTTGATATAACTTGGGAACGAATGCAAAAAACAGTCCACTCTCAGAACAGGCCGCTTGGACACTTTCAGAACAGCTCTGTTAATGACTGAAAACAGCTCTCGAAGAGATTGTCAAAAGAGACTCCGAAAACGAAACGTTGATCACTTTTGAGCAAAAGGCTGCACACACGCAATTCAAGTTGCTCTGATTGTCATTTAGAGTTACATTATAGGATTATTCAACAACAAGTCAAAATGTGCTCGTGAAAGGCAGAAAACAACACTTTGATAGTTTGATATAACTTGAGAACGAATGCAAAAAACAGTCCACTCTAAGAACAGGCCGCTTGGACACTTTCAGAACAGCTCTGTTAATGACTGAAAACAGCTCTCGAAGAGATTGTCAAAAGAGACTCTGAAAACGAAACGTTGATCACTTTTGAGCAAAAGGCTGCACACACGCAATTCAAGTTGCTCTGATTGTCATTTAGAGTTACATTATAGGATTATTCAACAACAAGTCAAAATGTGCTCGTGAAAGGCAGAAAACAACACTTTGATAGTTTGATATAACTTGAGAACGAATGCAAAAAACAGTCCACTCTAAGAACAGGCCGCTTGGACACTTTCAGAACAGCTCTGTTAATGACTGAAAACAGCTCTCGAAGAGATTGTCAAAAGAGACTCTGAAAACGAAACGTTGATCACTTTTGAGCAAAAGGCTGCACACACGCAATTCAAGTTGCTCTGATTGTCATTTAGAGTTACATTATAGGATTATTCAACAACAAGTCAAAATGTGCTCGTGAAAGGCAGAAAACAACACTTTGATAGTTTGATATAACTTGAGAACGAATGCAAAAAACAGTCCACTCTAAGAACAGGCCGCTTGGACACTTTCAGAACAGCTCTGTTAATGACTGAAAACAGCTCTCGAAGAGATTGTCAAAAGAGACTCCGAAAACGAAACGTTGATCACTTTTGAGCAAAAGGCTGCACACACGCAATTCAAGTTGCTCTGATTGTCATTTAGAGTTACATTATAGGATTATTCAACAACAAGTCAAAATGTGCTCGTGAAAGGCAGAAAACAACACTTTGATAGTTTGATATAACTTGAGAACGAATGCAAAAAACAGTCCACTCTAAGAACAGGCCGCTTGGACACTTTCAGAACAGCTCTGTTAATGACTGAAAACAGCTCTCGAAGAGATTGTCAAAAGAGACTCCGAAAACGAAACGTTGATCACTTTTGAGCAAAAGGCTGCACACACGCAATTCAAGTTGCTCTGATTGTCATTTAGAGTTACATTATAGGATTATTCAACAACAAGTCAAAATGTGCTCGTGAAAGGCAGAAAACAACACTTTGATAGTTTGATATAACTTGGGAACGAATGCAAAAAACAGTCCACTCTCAGAACAGGCCGCTTGGACACTTTCAGAACAGCTCTGTTAATGACTGAAAACAGCTCTCGAAGAGATTGTCAAAAGAGACTCCGAAAACGAAACGTTGATCACTTTTGAGCAAAAGGCTGCACACACGCAATTCAAGTTGCTCTGATTGTCATTTAGAGTTACATTATAGGATTATTCAACAACAAGTCAAAATGTGCTCGTGAAAGGCAGAAAACAACACTTTGATAGTTTGATATAACTTGAGAACGAATGCAAAAAACAGTCCACTCTAAGAACAGGCCGCTTGGACACTTTCAGAACAGCTCTGTTAATGACTGAAAACAGCTCTCGAAGAGATTGTCAAAAGAGACTCTGAAAACGAAACGTTGATCACTTTTGAGCAAAAGGCTGCACACACGCAATTCAAGTTGCTCTGATTGTCATTTAGAGTTACATTATAGGATTATTCAACAACAAGTCAAAATGTGCTCGTGAAAGGCAGAAAACAACACTTTGATAGTTTGATATAACTTGAGAACGAATGCAAAAAACAGTCCACTCTAAGAACAGGCCGCTTGGACACTTTCAGAACAGCTCTGTTAATGACTGAAAACAGCGCTCGAAGAGATTGTCAAAAGAGACTCCGAAAACGAAACGTTGATCACTTTTGAGCAAAAGGCTGCACACACGCAATTCAAGTTGCTCTGATTGTCATTTAGAGTTACATTATAGGATTATTCAACAACAAGTCAAAATGTGCTCGTGAAAGGCAGAAAACAACACTTTGATAGTTTGATATAACTTGAGAACGAATGCAAAAAACAGTCCACTCTAAGAACAGGCCGCTTGGACACTTTCAGAACAGCTCTGTTAATGACTGAAAACAGCTCTCGAAGAGATTGTCAAAAGAGACTCTGAAAACGAAACGTTGATCACTTTTGAGCAAAAGGCTGCACACACGCAATTCAAGTTGCTCTGATTGTCATTTAGAGTTACATTATAGGATTATTCAACAACAAGTCAAAATGTGCTCGTGAAAGGCAGAAAACAACACTTTGATAGTTTGATATAACTTGAGAACGAATGCAAAAAACAGTCCACTCTAAGAACAGGCCGCTTGGACACTTTCAGAACAGCTCTGTTAATGACTGAAAACAGCTCTCGAAGAGATTGTCAAAAGAGACTCCGAAAACGAAACGTTGATCACTTTTGAGCAAAAGGCTGCACACACGCAATTCAAGTTGCTCTGATTGTCATTTAGAGTTACATTATAGGATTATTCAACAACAAGTCAAAATGTGCTCGTGAAAGGCAGAAAACAACACTTTGATAGTTTGATATAACTTGAGAACGAATGCAAAAAACAGTCCACTCTCAGAACAGGCCGCTTGGACACTTTCAGAACAGCTCTGTTAATGACTGAAAACAGCTCTCGAAGAGATTGTCAAAAGAGACTCCGAAAACGAAACGTTGATCACTTTTGAGCAAAAGGCTGCACACACGCAATTCAAGTTGCTCTGATTGTCATTTAGAGTTACATTATAGGATTATTCAACAACAAGTCAAAATGTGCTCGTGAAAGGCAGAAAACAACACTTTGATAGTTTGATATAACTTGAGAACTAATGCAAAAAACAGTCCACTCTCAGAACAGGCCGCTTGGACAGTTTCAGAACAGCTCTGTTAATGACTGAAAACAGCTCTCGAAGAGATTGTCAAAAGAGACTCCGAAAACGAAACGTTGATCACTTTTGAGCAAAAGGCTGCACACACGCAATTCAAGTTGCTCTGATTGTCATTTAGAGTTACATTATAGGATTATTCAACAACAAGTCAAAATGTGCTCGTGAAAGGCAGAAAACAACACTTTGATAGTTTGATATAACTTGAGAACGAATGCAAAAACAGTCCACTCTAAGAACAGGCCGCTTGGACACTTTCAGAACAGCTCTGTTAATGACTGAAAACAGCTCTCGAAGAGATTGTCAAAAGAGACTCTGAAAACGAAACGTTGATTACTTTTGAGCAAAAGGCTGCACACACGCAATTCAAGTTGCTCTGATTGTCATTTAGAGTAACATTATAGGATTATTCAACAACAAGTCAAAATGTGCTCGTGAAAGGCAGAAAACAACACTTTGATAGTTTGATATAACTTGAGAACGAATGCAAAAAACAGTCCACTCTAAGAACAGGCCGCTTGGACACTTTCAGAACAGCTCTGTTAATGACTGAAAACAGCTCTCGAAGAGATTGTCAAAAGAGACTCTGAAAACGAAACGTTGATCACTTTTGAGCAAAAGGCTGCACACACGCAATTCAAGTTGCTCTGATTGTCATTTAGAGTTACATTATAGGATTATTCAACAACAAGTCAAAATGTGCTCGTGAAAGGCAGAAAACAACACTTTGATAGTTTGATATAACTTGAGAACGAATGCAAAAAACAGTCCACTCTCAGAACAGGCCGCTTGGACACTTTCAGAACAGCTCTGTTAATGACTGAAAACAGCTCTCGAAGAGATTGTCAAAAGAGACTCCGAAAACGAAACGTTGATCACTTTTGAGCAAAAGGCTGCACACACGCAATTCAAGTTGCTCTGATTGTCATTTAGAGTTACATTATAGGATTATTCAACAACAAGTCAAAATGTGCTCGTGAAAGGCAGAAAACAACACTTTGATAGTTTGATATAACTTGAGAACGAATGCAAAAAACAGTCCACTCTAAGAACAGGCCGCTTGGACACTTTCAGAACAGCTCTGTTAATGACTGAAAACAGCTCTCGAAGAGATTGTCAAAAGAGACTCTGAAAACGAAACGTTGATCACTTTTGAGCAAAAGGCTGCACACACGCAATTCAAGTTGCTCTGATTGTCATTTAGAGTTACATTATAGGATTATTCAACAACAAGTCAAAATGTGCTCGTGAAAGGCAGAAAACAACACTTTGATAGTTTGATATAACTTGGGAACGAATGCAAAAAACAGTCCACTCTCAGAACAGGCCGCTTGGACACTTTCAGAACAGCTCTGTTAATGACTGAAAACAGCTCTCGAAGAGATTGTCAAAAGAGACTCCGAAAACGAAACGTTGATCACTTTTGAGCAAAAGGCTGCACACACGCAATTCAAGTTGCTCTGATTGTCATTTAGAGTTACATTATAGGATTATTCAACAACAAGTCAAAATGTGCTCGTGAAAGGCAGAAAACAACACTTTGATAGTTTGATATAACTTGAGAACGAATGCAAAAAACAGTCCACTCTAAGAACAGGCCGCTTGGACACTTTCAGAACAGCTCTGTTAATGACTGAAAACAGCTCTCGAAGAGATTGTCAAAAGAGACTCTGAAAACGAAACGTTGATCACTTTTGAGCAAAAGGCTGCACACACGCAATTCAAGTTGCTCTGATTGTCATTTAGAGTTACATTATAGGATTATTCAACAACAAGTCAAAATGTGCTCGTGAAAGGCAGAAAACAACACTTTGATAGTTTGATATAACTTGAGAACGAATGCAAAAAACAGTCCACTCTAAGAACAGGCCGCTTGGACACTTTCAGAACAGCTCTGTTAATGACTGAAAACAGCTCTCGAAGAGATTGTCAAAAGAGACTCTGAAAACGAAACGTTGATCACTTTTGAGCAAAAGGCTGCACACACGCAATTCAAGTTGCTCTGATTGTCATTTAGAGTTACATTATAGGATTATTCAACAACAAGTCAAAATGTGCTCGTGAAAGGCAGAAAACAACACTTTGATAGTTTGATATAACTTGAGAACGAATGCAAAAAACAGTCCACTCTAAGAACAGGCCGCTTGGACACTTTCAGAACAGCTCTGTTAATGACTGAAAACAGCTCTCGAAGAGATTGTCAAAAGAGACTCCGAAAACGAAACGTTGATCACTTTTGAGCAAAAGGCTGCACACACGCAATTCAAGTTGCTCTGATTGTCATTTAGAGTTACATTATAGGATTATTCAACAACAAGTCAAAATGTGCTCGTGAAAGGCAGAAAACAACACTTTGATAGTTTGATATAACTTGAGAACGAATGCAAAAAACAGTCCACTCTAAGAACAGGCCGCTTGGACACTTTCAGAACAGCTCTGTTAATGACTGAAAACAGCTCTCGAAGAGATTGTCAAAAGAGACTCCGAAAACGAAACGTTGATCACTTTTGAGCAAAAGGCTGCACACACGCAATTCAAGTTGCTCTGATTGTCATTTAGAGTTACATTATAGGATTATTCAACAACAAGTCAAAATGTGCTCGTGAAAGGCAGAAAACAACACTTTGATAGTTTGATATAACTTGGGAACGAATGCAAAAAACAGTCCACTCTCAGAACAGGCCGCTTGGACACTTTCAGAACAGCTCTGTTAATGACTGAAAACAGCTCTCGAAGAGATTGTCAAAAGAGACTCCGAAAACGAAACGTTGATCACTTTTGAGCAAAAGGCTGCACACACGCAATTCAAGTTGCTCTGATTGTCATTTAGAGTTACATTATAGGATTATTCAACAACAAGTCAAAATGTGCTCGTGAAAGGCAGAAAACAACACTTTGATAGTTTGATATAACTTGAGAACGAATGCAAAAAACAGTCCACTCTAAGAACAGGCCGCTTGGACACTTTCAGAACAGCTCTGTTAATGACTGAAAACAGCTCTCGAAGAGATTGTCAAAAGAGACTCTGAAAACGAAACGTTGATCACTTTTGAGCAAAAGGCTGCACACACGCAATTCAAGTTGCTCTGATTGTCATTTAGAGTTACATTATAGGATTATTCAACAACAAGTCAAAATGTGCTCGTGAAAGGCAGAAAACAACACTTTGATAGTTTGATATAACTTGAGAACGAATGCAAAAAACAGTCCACTCTAAGAACAGGCCGCTTGGACACTTTCAGAACAGCTCTGTTAATGACTGAAAACAGCGCTCGAAGAGATTGTCAAAAGAGACTCCGAAAACGAAACGTTGATCACTTTTGAGCAAAAGGCTGCACACACGCAATTCAAGTTGCTCTGATTGTCATTTAGAGTTACATTATAGGATTATTCAACAACAAGTCAAAATGTGCTCGTGAAAGGCAGAAAACAACACTTTGATAGTTTGATATAACTTGGGAACGAATGCAAAAAACAGTCCACTCTCAGAACAGGCCGCTTGGACACTTTCAGAACAGCTCTGTTAATGACTGAAAACAGCTCTCGAAGAGATTGTCAAAAGAGACTCCGAAAACGAAACGTTGATCACTTTTGAGCAAAAGGCTGCACACACGCAATTCAAGTTGCTCTGATTGTCATTTAGAGTTACATTATAGGATTATTCAACAACAAGTCAAAATGTGCTCGTGAAAGGCAGAAAACAACACTTTGATAGTTTGATATAACTTGAGAACGAATGCAAAAAACAGTCCACTCTAAGAACAGGCCGCTTGGACACTTTCAGAACAGCTCTGTTAATGACTGAAAACAGCTCTCGAAGAGATTGTCAAAAGAGACTCTGAAAACGAAACGTTGATCACTTTTGAGCAAAAGGCTGCACACACGCAATTCAAGTTGCTCTGATTGTCATTTAGAGTTACATTATAGGATTATTCAACAACAAGTCAAAATGTGCTCGTGAAAGGCAGAAAACAACACTTTGATAGTTTGATATAACTTGAGAACGAATGCAAAAAACAGTCCACTCTAAGAACAGGCCGCTTGGACACTTTCAGAACAGCTCTGTTAATGACTGAAAACAGCTCTCGAAGAGATTGTCAAAAGAGACTCTGAAAACGAAACGTTGATCACTTTTGAGCAAAAGGCTGCACACACGCAATTCAAGTTGCTCTGATTGTCATTTAGAGTTACATTATAGGATTATTCAACAACAAGTCAAAATGTGCTCGTGAAAGGCAGAAAACAACACTTTGATAGTTTGATATAACTTGAGAACGAATGCAAAAAACAGTCCACTCTAAGAACAGGCCGCTTGGACACTTTCAGAACAGCTCTGTTAATGACTGAAAACAGCTCTCGAAGAGATTGTCAAAAGAGACTCTGAAAACGAAACGTTGATCACTTTTGAGCAAAAGGCTGCACACACGCAATTCAAGTTGCTCTGATTGTCATTTAGAGTTACATTATAGGATTATTCAACAACAAGTCAAAATGTGCTCGTGAAAGGCAGAAAACAACACTTTGATAGTTTGATATAACTTGAGAACGAATGCAAAAAACAGTCCACTCTAAGAACAGGCCGCTTGGACACTTTCAGAACAGCTCTGTTAATGACTGAAAACAGCTCTCGAAGAGATTGTCAAAAGAGACTCTGAAAACGAAACGTTGATCACTTTTGAGCAAAAGGCTGCACACACGCAATTCAAGTTGCTCTGATTGTCATTTAGAGTTACATTATAGGATTATTCAACAACAAGTCAAAATGTGCTCGTGAAAGGCAGAAAACAACACTTTGATAGTTTGATATAACTTGAGAACGAATGCAAAAAACAGTCCACTCTAAGAACAGGCCGCTTGGACACTTTCAGAACAGCTCTGTTAATGACTGAAAACAGCTCTCGAAGAGATTGTCAAAAGAGACTCCGAAAACGAAACGTTGATCACTTTTGAGCAAAAGGCTGCACACACGCAATTCAAGTTGCTCTGATTGTCATTTAGAGTTACATTATAGGATTATTCAACAACAAGTCAAAATGTGCTCGTGAAAGGCAGAAAACAACACTTTGATAGTTTGATATAACTTGAGAACGAATGCAAAAAACAGTCCACTCTAAGAACAGGCCGCTTGGACACTTTCAGAACAGCTCTGTTAATGACTGAAAACAGCTCTCGAAGAGATTGTCAAAAGAGACTCCGAAAACGAAACGTTGATCACTTTTGAGCAAAAGGCTGCACACACGCAATTCAAGTTGCTCTGATTGTCATTTAGAGTTACATTATAGGATTATTCAACAACAAGTCAAAATGTGCTCGTGAAAGGCAGAAAACAACACTTTGATAGTTTGATATAACTTGGGAACGAATGCAAAAAACAGTCCACTCTCAGAACAGGCCGCTTGGACACTTTCAGAACAGCTCTGTTAATGACTGAAAACAGCTCTCGAAGAGATTGTCAAAAGAGACTCCGAAAACGAAACGTTGATCACTTTTGAGCAAAAGGCTGCACACACGCAATTCAAGTTGCTCTGATTGTCATTTAGAGTTACATTATAGGATTATTCAACAACAAGTCAAAATGTGCTCGTGAAAGGCAGAAAACAACACTTTGATAGTTTGATATAACTTGAGAACGAATGCAAAAAACAGTCCACTCTAAGAACAGGCCGCTTGGACACTTTCAGAACAGCTCTGTTAATGACTGAAAACAGCTCTCGAAGAGATTGTCAAAAGAGACTCTGAAAACGAAACGTTGATCACTTTTGAGCAAAAGGCTGCACACACGCAATTCAAGTTGCTCTGATTGTCATTTAGAGTTACATTATAGGATTATTCAACAACAAGTCAAAATGTGCTCGTGAAAGGCAGAAAACAACACTTTGATAGTTTGATATAACTTGAGAACGAATGCAAAAAACAGTCCACTCTAAGAACAGGCCGCTTGGACACTTTCAGAACAGCTCTGTTAATGACTGAAAACAGCGCTCGAAGAGATTGTCAAAAGAGACTCCGAAAACGAAACGTTGATCACTTTTGAGCAAAAGGCTGCACACACGCAATTCAAGTTGCTCTGATTGTCATTTAGAGTTACATTATAGGATTATTCAACAACAAGTCAAAATGTGCTCGTGAAAGGCAGAAAACAACACTTTGATAGTTTGATATAACTTGGGAACGAATGCAAAAAACAGTCCACTCTCAGAACAGGCCGCTTGGACACTTTCAGAACAGCTCTGTTAATGACTGAAAACAGCTCTCGAAGAGATTGTCAAAAGAGACTCCGAAAACGAAACGTTGATCACTTTTGAGCAAAAGGCTGCACACACGCAATTCAAGTTGCTCTGATTGTCATTTAGAGTTACATTATAGGATTATTCAACAACAAGTCAAAATGTGCTCGTGAAAGGCAGAAAACAACACTTTGATAGTTTGATATAACTTGAGAACGAATGCAAAAAACAGTCCACTCTAAGAACAGGCCGCTTGGACACTTTCAGAACAGCTCTGTTAATGACTGAAAACAGCTCTCGAAGAGATTGTCAAAAGAGACTCTGAAAACGAAACGTTGATCACTTTTGAGCAAAAGGCTGCACACACGCAATTCAAGTTGCTCTGATTGTCATTTAGAGTTACATTATAGGATTATTCAACAACAAGTCAAAATGTGCTCGTGAAAGGCAGAAAACAACACTTTGATAGTTTGATATAACTTGAGAACGAATGCAAAAAACAGTCCACTCTAAGAACAGGCCGCTTGGACACTTTCAGAACAGCTCTGTTAATGACTGAAAACAGCTCTCGAAGAGATTGTCAAAAGAGACTCCGAAAACGAAACGTTGATCACTTTTGAGCAAAAGGCTGCACACACGCAATTCAAGTTGCTCTGATTGTCATTTAGAGTAACATTATAGGATTATTCAACAACAAGTCAAAATGTGCTCGTGAAAGGCAGAAAACAACACTTTGATAGTTTGATATAACTTGAGAACGAATGCAAAAAACAGTCCACTCTCAGAACAGGCCGCTTGGACACTTTCAGAACAGCTCTGTTAATGACTGAAAACAGCTCTCGAAGAGATTGTCAAAAGAGACTCCGAAAACGAAACGTTGATCACTTTTGAGCAAAAGGCTGCACACACGCAATTCAAGTTGCTCTGATTGTCATTTAGAGTTACATTATAGGATTATTCAACAACAAGTCAAAATGTGCTCGTGAAAGGCAGAAAACAACACTTTGATAGTTTGATATAACTTGAGAACGAATGCAAAAAACAGTCCACTCTAAGAACAGGCCGCTTGGACACTTTCAGAACAGCTCTGTTAATGACTGAAAACAGCTCTCGAAGAGATTGTCAAAAGAGACTCTGAAAACGAAACGTTGATCACTTTTGAGCAAAAGGCTGCACACACGCAATTCAAGTTGCTCTGATTGTCATTTAGAGTTACATTATAGGATTATTCAACAACAAGTCAAAATGTGCTCGTGAAAGGCAGAAAACAACACTTTGATAGTTTGATATAACTTGAGAACGAATGCAAAAAACAGTCCACTCTCAGAACAGGCCGCTTGGACAGTATCAGAACAGCTCTGTTAATGACTGAAAACAGCTCTCGAAGAGATTGTCAAAAGAGACTCCGAAAACGAAACGTTGATCACTTTTGAGCAAAAGGCTGCACACACGCAATTCAAGTTGCTCTGATTGTCATTTAGAGTTACATTATAGGATTATTCAACAACAAGTCAAAATGTGCTCGTGAAAGGCAGAAAACAACACTTTGATAGTTTGATATAACTTGAGAACGAATGCAAAAAACAGTCCACTCTCAGAACAGGCCGCTTGGACACTTTCAGAACAGCTCTGTTAATGACTGAAAACAGCTCTCGAAGAGATTGTCAAAAGAGACTCCGAAAACGAAACGTTGATCACTTTTGAGCAAAAGGCGCACACACGCAATTCAAGTTGCTCTGATTGTCATTTAGAGTTACATTATAGGATTATTCAACAACAAGTCAAAATGTGCTCGTGAAAGGCAGAAAACAACACTTTGATAGTTTGATATAACTTGAGAACGAATGCAAAAAACAGTCCACTCTCAGAACAGGCCGCTTGGACAGTTTCAGAACAGCTCTGTTAATGACTGAAAACAGCTCTCGAAGAGATTGTCAAAAGAGACTCCGAAAACGAAACGTTGATCACTTTTGAGCAAAAGGCTGCACACACGCAATTCAAGTTGCTCTGATTGTCATTTAGAGTTACATTATAGGATTATTCAACAACAAGTCAAAATGTGCTCGTGAAAGGCAGAAAACAACACTTTGATAGTTTGATATAACTTGAGAACGAATGCAAAAAACAGTCCACTCTAAGAACAGGCCGCTTGGACACTTTCAGAACAGCTCTGTTAATGACTGAAAACAGCTCTCGAAGAGATTGTCAAAAGAGACTCCGAAAACGAAACGTTGATCACTTTTGAGCAAAAGGCGCACACATGCAATTCAAGTTGCTCTGATTGTCATTTAGAGTTACATTATAGGATTATTCAACAACAAGTCAAAATGTGCTCGTGAAAGGCAGAAAACAACACTTTGATAGTTTGATATAACTTGAGAACGAATGCAAAAAACAGTCCACTCTCAGAACAGGCCGCTTGGACAGTTTCAGAACAGCTCTGTTAATGACTGAAAACAGCTCTCGAAGAGATTGTCAAAAGAGACTCCGAAAACGAAACGTTGATCACTTTTGAGCAAAAGGCTGCACACACGCAATTCAAGTTGCTCTGATTGTCATTTAGAGTTACATTATAGGATTATTCAACAACAAGTCAAAATGTGCTCGTGAAAGGCAGAAAACAACACTTTGATAGTTTGATATAACTTGAGAACGAATGCAAAAAACAGTCCACTCTAAGAACAGGCCGCTTGGACACTTTCAGAACAGCTCTGTTAATGACTGAAAACAGCTCTCGAAGAGATTGTCAAAAGAGACTCTGAAAACGAAACGTTGATTACTTTTGAGCAAAAGGCTGCACACACGCAATTCAAGTTGCTCTGATTGTCATTTAGAGTAACATTATAGGATTATTCAACAACAAGTCAAAATGTGCTCGTGAAAGGCAGAAAACAACACTTTGATAGTTTGATATAACTTGAGAACGAATGCAAAAAACAGTCCACTCTAAGAACAGGCCGCTTGGACACTTTCAGAACAGCTCTGTTAATGACTGAAAACAGCTCTCGAAGAGATTGTCAAAAGAGACTCCGAAAACGAAACGTTGATCACTTTTGAGCAAAAGGCTGCACACACGCAATTCAAGTTGCTCTGATTGTCATTTAGAGTTACATTATAGGATTATTCAACAACAAGTCAAAATGTGCTCGTGAAAGGCAGAAAACAACACTTTGATAGTTTGATATAACTTGAGAACGAATGCAAAAAACAGTCCACTCTAAGAACAGGCCGCTTGGACACTTTCAGAACAGCTCTGTTAATGACTGAAAACAGCTCTCGAAGAGATTGTCAAAAGAGACTCCGAAAACGAAACGTTGATCACTTTTGAGCAAAAGGCTGCACACACGCAATTCAAGTTGCTCTGATTGTCATTTAGAGTTACATTATAGGATTATTCAACAACAAGTCAAAATGTGCTCGTGAAAGGCAGAAAACAACACTTTGATAGTTTGATATAACTTGGGAACGAATGCAAAAAACAGTCCACTCTCAGAACAGGCCGCTTGGACACTTTCAGAACAGCTCTGTTAATGACTGAAAACAGCTCTCGAAGAGATTGTCAAAAGAGACTCCGAAAACGAAACGTTGATCACTTTTGAGCAAAAGGCTGCACACACGCAATTCAAGTTGCTCTGATTGTCATTTAGAGTTACATTATAGGATTATTCAACAACAAGTCAAAATGTGCTCGTGAAAGGCAGAAAACAACACTTTGATAGTTTGATATAACTTGAGAACGAATGCAAAAAACAGTCCACTCTAAGAACAGGCCGCTTGGACACTTTCAGAACAGCTCTGTTAATGACTGAAAACAGCTCTCGAAGAGATTGTCAAAAGAGACTCTGAAAACGAAACGTTGATCACTTTTGAGCAAAAGGCTGCACACACGCAATTCAAGTTGCTCTGATTGTCATTTAGAGTTACATTATAGGATTATTCAACAACAAGTCAAAATGTGCTCGTGAAAGGCAGAAAACAACACTTTGATAGTTTGATATAACTTGAGAACGAATGCAAAAAACAGTCCACTCTAAGAACAGGCCGCTTGGACACTTTCAGAACAGCTCTGTTAATGACTGAAAACAGCTCTCGAAGAGATTGTCAAAAGAGACTCCGAAAACGAAACGTTGATCACTTTTGAGCAAAAGGCTGCACACACGCAATTCAAGTTGCTCTGATTGTCATTTAGAGTAACATTATAGGATTATTCAACAACAAGTCAAAATGTGCTCGTGAAAGGCAGAAAACAACACTTTGATAGTTTGATATAACTTGAGAACGAATGCAAAAAACAGTCCACTCTCAGAACAGGCCGCTTGGACACTTTCAGAACAGCTCTGTTAATGACTGAAAACAGCTCTCGAAGAGATTGTCAAAAGAGACTCCGAAAACGAAACGTTGATCACTTTTGAGCAAAAGGCTGCACACACGCAATTCAAGTTGCTCTGATTGTCATTTAGAGTTACATTATAGGATTATTCAACAACAAGTCAAAATGTGCTCGTGAAAGGCAGAAAACAACACTTTGATAGTTTGATATAACTTGAGAACGAATGCAAAAAACAGTCCACTCTAAGAACAGGCCGCTTGGACACTTTCAGAACAGCTCTGTTAATGACTGAAAACAGCTCTCGAAGAGATTGTCAAAAGAGACTCTGAAAACGAAACGTTGATCACTTTTGAGCAAAAGGCTGCACACACGCAATTCAAGTTGCTCTGATTGTCATTTAGAGTTACATTATAGGATTATTCAACAACAAGTCAAAATGTGCTCGTGAAAGGCAGAAAACAACACTTTGATAGTTTGATATAACTTGAGAACGAATGCAAAAAACAGTCCACTCTCAGAACAGGCCGCTTGGACAGTATCAGAACAGCTCTGTTAATGACTGAAAACAGCTCTCGAAGAGATTGTCAAAAGAGACTCCGAAAACGAAACGTTGATCACTTTTGAGCAAAAGGCTGCACACACGCAATTCAAGTTGCTCTGATTGTCATTTAGAGTTACATTATAGGATTATTCAACAACAAGTCAAAATGTGCTCGTGAAAGGCAGAAAACAACACTTTGATAGTTTGATATAACTTGAGAACGAATGCAAAAAACAGTCCACTCTCAGAACAGGCCGCTTGGACACTTTCAGAACAGCTCTGTTAATGACTGAAAACAGCTCTCGAAGAGATTGTCAAAAGAGACTCCGAAAACGAAACGTTGATCACTTTTGAGCAAAAGGCGCACACACGCAATTCAAGTTGCTCTGATTGTCATTTAGAGTTACATTATAGGATTATTCAACAACAAGTCAAAATGTGCTCGTGAAAGGCAGAAAACAACACTTTGATAGTTTGATATAACTTGAGAACGAATGCAAAAAACAGTCCACTCTCAGAACAGGCCGCTTGGACAGTTTCAGAACAGCTCTGTTAATGACTGAAAACAGCTCTCGAAGAGATTGTCAAAAGAGACTCCGAAAACGAAACGTTGATCACTTTTGAGCAAAAGGCTGCACACACGCAATTCAAGTTGCTCTGATTGTCATTTAGAGTTACATTATAGGATTATTCAACAACAAGTCAAAATGTGCTCGTGAAAGGCAGAAAACAACACTTTGATAGTTTGATATAACTTGAGAACGAATGCAAAAAACAGTCCACTCTAAGAACAGGCCGCTTGGACACTTTCAGAACAGCTCTGTTAATGACTGAAAACAGCTCTCGAAGAGATTGTCAAAAGAGACTCTGAAAACGAAACGTTGATTACTTTTGAGCAAAAGGCTGCACACACGCAATTCAAGTTGCTCTGATTGTCATTTAGAGTAACATTATAGGATTATTCAACAACAAGTCAAAATGTGCTCGTGAAAGGCAGAAAACAACACTTTGATAGTTTGATATAACTTGAGAACGAATGCAAAAAACAGTCCACTCTAAGAACAGGCCGCTTGGACACTTTCAGAACAGCTCTGTTAATGACTGAAAACAGCTCTCGAAGAGATTGTCAAAAGAGACTCCGAAAACGAAACGTTGATCACTTTTGAGCAAAAGGCTGCACACACGCAATTCAAGTTGCTCTGATTGTCATTTAGAGTTACATTATAGGATTATTCAACAACAAGTCAAAATGTGCTCGTGAAAGGCAGAAAACAACACTTTGATAGTTTGATATAACTTGAGAACGAATGCAAAAAACAGTCCACTCTAAGAACAGGCCGCTTGGACACTTTCAGAACAGCTCTGTTAATGACTGAAAACAGCTCTCGAAGAGATTGTCAAAAGAGACTCCGAAAACGAAACGTTGATCACTTTTGAGCAAAAGGCTGCACACACGCAATTCAAGTTGCTCTGATTGTCATTTAGAGTTACATTATAGGATTATTCAACAACAAGTCAAAATGTGCTCGTGAAAGGCAGAAAACAACACTTTGATAGTTTGATATAACTTGGGAACGAATGCAAAAAACAGTCCACTCTCAGAACAGGCCGCTTGGACACTTTCAGAACAGCTCTGTTAATGACTGAAAACAGCTCTCGAAGAGATTGTCAAAAGAGACTCCGAAAACGAAACGTTGATCACTTTTGAGCAAAAGGCTGCACACACGCAATTCAAGTTGCTCTAATTGTCATTTAGAGTTACATTATAGGATTATTCAACAACAAGTCAAAATGTGCTCGTGAAAGGCAGAAAACAACACTTTGATAGTTTGATATAACTTGAGAACGAATGCAAAAAACAGTCCACTCTAAGAACAGGCCGCTTGGACACTTTCAGAACAGCTCTGTTAATGACTGAAAACAGCTCTCGAAGAGATTGTCAAAAGAGACTCTGAAAACGAAACGTTGATCACTTTTGAGCAAAAGGCTGCACACACGCAATTCAAGTTGCTCTGATTGTCATTTAGAGTTACATTATAGGATTATTCAACAACAAGTCAAAATGTGCTCGTGAAAGGCAGAAAACAACACTTTGATAGTTTGATATAACTTGGGAACGAATGCAAAAAACAGTCCACTCTCAGAACAGGCCGCTTGGACACTTTCAGAACAGCTCTGTTAATGACTGAAAACAGCTCTCGAAGAGATTGTCAAAAGAGACTCCGAAAACGAAACGTTGATCACTTTTGAGCAAAAGGCTGCACACACGCAATTCAAGTTGCTCTGATTGTCATTTAGAGTTACATTATAGGATTATTCAACAACAAGTCAAAATGTGCTCGTGAAAGGCAGAAAACAACACTTTGATAGTTTGATATAACTTGAGAACGAATGCAAAAAACAGTCCACTCTAAGAACAGGCCGCTTGGACACTTTCAGAACAGCTCTGTTAATGACTGAAAACAGCTCTCGAAGAGATTGTCAAAAGAGACTCTGAAAACGAAACGTTGATCACTTTTGAGCAAAAGGCTGCACACACGCAATTCAAGTTGCTCTGATTGTCATTTAGAGTTACATTATAGGATTATTCAACAACAAGTCAAAATGTGCTCGTGAAAGGCAGAAAACAACACTTTGATAGTTTGATATAACTTGAGAACGAATGCAAAAAACAGTCCACTCTAAGAACAGGCCGCTTGGACACTTTCAGAACAGCTCTGTTAATGACTGAAAACAGCTCTCGAAGAGATTGTCAAAAGAGACTCCGAAAACGAAACGTTGATCACTTTTGAGCAAAAGGCTGCACACACGCAATTCAAGTTGCTCTGATTGTCATTTAGAGTAACATTATAGGATTATTCAACAACAAGTCAAAATGTGCTCGTGAAAGGCAGAAAACAACACTTTGATAGTTTGATATAACTTGAGAACGAATGCAAAAAACAGTCCACTCTCAGAACAGGCCGCTTGGACACTTTCAGAACAGCTCTGTTAATGACTGAAAACAGCTCTCGAAGAGATTGTCAAAAGAGACTCCGAAAACGAAACGTTGATCACTTTTGAGCAAAAGGCTGCACACACGCAATTCAAGTTGCTCTGATTGTCATTTAGAGTTACATTATAGGATTATTCAACAACAAGTCAAAATGTGCTCGTGAAAGGCAGAAAACAACACTTTGATAGTTTGATATAACTTGAGAACGAATGCAAAAAACAGTCCACTCTAAGAACAGGCCGCTTGGACACTTTCAGAACAGCTCTGTTAATGACTGAAAACAGCTCTCGAAGAGATTGTCAAAAGAGACTCTGAAAACGAAACGTTGATCACTTTTGAGCAAAAGGCTGCACACACGCAATTCAAGTTGCTCTGATTGTCATTTAGAGTTACATTATAGGATTATTCAACAACAAGTCAAAATGTGCTCGTGAAAGGCAGAAAACAACACTTTGATAGTTTGATATAACTTGAGAACGAATGCAAAAAACAGTCCACTCTCAGAACAGGCCGCTTGGACAGTATCAGAACAGCTCTGTTAATGACTGAAAACAGCTCTCGAAGAGATTGTCAAAAGAGACTCCGAAAACGAAACGTTGATCACTTTTGAGCAAAAGGCTGCACACACGCAATTCAAGTTGCTCTGATTGTCATTTAGAGTTACATTATAGGATTATTCAACAACAAGTCAAAATGTGCTCGTGAAAGGCAGAAAACAACACTTTGATAGTTTGATATAACTTGAGAACGAATGCAAAAAACAGTCCACTCTAAGAACAGGCCGCTTGGACACTTTCAGAACAGCTCTGTTAATGACTGAAAACAGCTCTCGAAGAGATTGTCAAAAGAGACTCTGAAAACGAAACGTTGATCACTTTTGAGCAAAAGGCTGCACACACGCAATTCAAGTTGCTCTGATTGTCATTTAGAGTTACATTATAGGATTATTCAACAACAAGTCAAAATGTGCTCGTGAAAGGCAGAAAACAACACTTTGATAGTTTGATATAACTTGAGAACGAATGCAAAAAACAGTCCACTCTCAGAACAGGCCGCTTGGACAGTATCAGAACAGCTCTGTTAATGACTGAAAACAGCTCTCGAAGAGATTGTCAAAAGAGACTCCGAAAACGAAACGTTGATCACTTTTGAGCAAAAGGCTGCACACACGCAATTCAAGTTGCTCTGATTGTCATTTAGAGTTACATTATAGGATTATTCAACAACAAGTCAAAATGTGCTCGTGAAAGGCAGAAAACAACACTTTGATAGTTTGATATAACTTGAGAACGAATGCAAAAAACAGTCCACTCTCAGAACAGGCCGCTTGGACACTTTCAGAACAGCTCTGTTAATGACTGAAAACAGCTCTCGAAGAGATTGTCAAAAGAGACTCCGAAAACGAAACGTTGATCACTTTTGAGCAAAAGGCGCACACACGCAATTCAAGTTGCTCTGATTGTCATTTAGAGTTACATTATAGGATTATTCAACAACAAGTCAAAATGTGCTCGTGAAAGGCAGAAAACAACACTTTGATAGTTTGATATAACTTGAGAACGAATGCAAAAAACAGTCCACTCTCAGAACAGGCCGCTTGGACAGTTTCAGAACAGCTCTGTTAATGACTGAAAACAGCTCTCGAAGAGATTGTCAAAAGAGACTCCGAAAACGAAACGTTGATCACTTTTGAGCAAAAGGCTGCACACACGCAATTCAAGTTGCTCTGATTGTCATTTAGAGTTACATTATAGGATTATTCAACAACAAGTCAAAATGTGCTCGTGAAAGGCAGAAAACAACACTTTGATAGTTTGATATAACTTGAGAACGAATGCAAAAAACAGTCCACTCTAAGAACAGGCCGCTTGGACACTTTCAGAACAGCTCTGTTAATGACTGAAAACAGCTCTCGAAGAGATTGTCAAAAGAGACTCTGAAAACGAAACGTTGATTACTTTTGAGCAAAAGGCTGCACACACGCAATTCAAGTTGCTCTGATTGTCATTTAGAGTAACATTATAGGATTATTCAACAACAAGTCAAAATGTGCTCGTGAAAGGCAGAAAACAACACTTTGATAGTTTGATATAACTTGAGAACGAATGCAAAAAACAGTCCACTCTAAGAACAGGCCGCTTGGACACTTTCAGAACAGCTCTGTTAATGACTGAAAACAGCTCTCGAAGAGATTGTCAAAAGAGACTCCGAAAACGAAACGTTGATCACTTTTGAGCAAAAGGCTGCACACACGCAATTCAAGTTGCTCTGATTGTCATTTAGAGTTACATTATAGGATTATTCAACAACAAGTCAAAATGTGCTCGTGAAAGGCAGAAAACAACACTTTGATAGTTTGATATAACTTGAGAACGAATGCAAAAAACAGTCCACTCTAAGAACAGGCCGCTTGGACACTTTCAGAACAGCTCTGTTAATGACTGAAAACAGCTCTCGAAGAGATTGTCAAAAGAGACTCCGAAAACGAAACGTTGATCACTTTTGAGCAAAAGGCTGCACACACGCAATTCAAGTTGCTCTGATTGTCATTTAGAGTTACATTATAGGATTATTCAACAACAAGTCAAAATGTGCTCGTGAAAGGCAGAAAACAACACTTTGATAGTTTGATATAACTTGGGAACGAATGCAAAAAACAGTCCACTCTCAGAACAGGCCGCTTGGACACTTTCAGAACAGCTCTGTTAATGACTGAAAACAGCTCTCGAAGAGATTGTCAAAAGAGACTCCGAAAACGAAACGTTGATCACTTTTGAGCAAAAGGCTGCACACACGCAATTCAAGTTGCTCTAATTGTCATTTAGAGTTACATTATAGGATTATTCAACAACAAGTCAAAATGTGCTCGTGAAAGGCAGAAAACAACACTTTGATAGTTTGATATAACTTGAGAACGAATGCAAAAAACAGTCCACTCTAAGAACAGGCCGCTTGGACACTTTCAGAACAGCTCTGTTAATGACTGAAAACAGCTCTCGAAGAGATTGTCAAAAGAGACTCTGAAAACGAAACGTTGATCACTTTTGAGCAAAAGGCTGCACACACGCAATTCAAGTTGCTCTGATTGTCATTTAGAGTTACATTATAGGATTATTCAACAACAAGTCAAAATGTGCTCGTGAAAGGCAGAAAACAACACTTTGATAGTTTGATATAACTTGAGAACGAATGCAAAAAACAGTCCACTCTAAGAACAGGCCGCTTGGACACTTTCAGAACAGCTCTGTTAATGACTGAAAACAGCTCTCGAAGAGATTGTCAAAAGAGACTCCGAAAACGAAACGTTGATCACTTTTGAGCAAAAGGCTGCACACACGCAATTCAAGTTGCTCTGATTGTCATTTAGAGTTACATTATAGGATTATTCAACAACAAGTCAAAATGTGCTCGTGAAAGGCAGAAAACAACACTTTGATAGTTTGATATAACTTGAGAACGAATGCAAAAAACAGTCCACTCTAAGAACAGGCCGCTTGGACACTTTCAGAACAGCTCTGTTAATGACTGAAAACAGCTCTCGAAGAGATTGTCAAAAGAGACTCTGAAAACGAAACGTTGATCACTTTTGAGCAAAAGGCTGCACACACGCAATTCAAGTTGCTCTGATTGTCATTTAGAGTTACATTATAGGATTATTCAACAACAAGTCAAAATGTGCTCGTGAAAGGCAGAAAACAACACTTTGATAGTTTGATATAACTTGAGAACGAATGCAAAAAACAGTCCACTCTAAGAACAGGCCGCTTGGACACTTTCAGAACAGCTCTGTTAATGACTGAAAACAGCGCTCGAAGAGATTGTCAAAAGAGACTCCGAAAACGAAACGTTGATCACTTTTGAGCAAAAGGCTGCACACACGCAATTCAAGTTGCTCTGATTGTCATTTAGAGTTACATTATAGGATTATTCAACAACAAGTCAAAATGTGCTCGTGAAAGGCAGAAAACAACACTTTGATAGTTTGATATAACTTGGGAACGAATGCAAAAAACAGTCCACTCTCAGAACAGGCCGCTTGGACACTTTCAGAACAGCTCTGTTAATGACTGAAAACAGCTCTCGAAGAGATTGTCAAAAGAGACTCCGAAAACGAAACGTTGATCACTTTTGAGCAAAAGGCTGCACACACGCAATTCAAGTTGCTCTGATTGTCATTTAGAGTTACATTATAGGATTATTCAACAACAAGTCAAAATGTGCTCGTGAAAGGCAGAAAACAACACTTTGATAGTTTGATATAACTTGAGAACGAATGCAAAAAACAGTCCACTCTAAGAACAGGCCGCTTGGACACTTTCAGAACAGCTCTGTTAATGACTGAAAACAGCTCTCGAAGAGATTGTCAAAAGAGACTCTGAAAACGAAACGTTGATCACTTTTGAGCAAAAGGCTGCACACACGCAATTCAAGTTGCTCTGATTGTCATTTAGAGTTACATTATAGGATTATTCAACAACAAGTCAAAATGTGCTCGTGAAAGGCAGAAAACAACACTTTGATAGTTTGATATAACTTGAGAACGAATGCAAAAAACAGTCCACTCTAAGAACAGGCCGCTTGGACACTTTCAGAACAGCTCTGTTAATGACTGAAAACAGCTCTCGAAGAGATTGTCAAAAGAGACTCCGAAAACGAAACGTTGATCACTTTTGAGCAAAAGGCTGCACACACGCAATTCAAGTTGCTCTGATTGTCATTTAGAGTAACATTATAGGATTATTCAACAACAAGTCAAAATGTGCTCGTGAAAGGCAGAAAACAACACTTTGATAGTTTGATATAACTTGAGAACGAATGCAAAAAACAGTCCACTCTCAGAACAGGCCGCTTGGACACTTTCAGAACAGCTCTGTTAATGACTGAAAACAGCTCTCGAAGAGATTGTCAAAAGAGACTCCGAAAACGAAACGTTGATCACTTTTGAGCAAAAGGCTGCACACACGCAATTCAAGTTGCTCTGATTGTCATTTAGAGTTACATTATAGGATTATTCAACAACAAGTCAAAATGTGCTCGTGAAAGGCAGAAAACAACACTTTGATAGTTTGATATAACTTGAGAACGAATGCAAAAAACAGTCCACTCTAAGAACAGGCCGCTTGGACACTTTCAGAACAGCTCTGTTAATGACTGAAAACAGCTCTCGAAGAGATTGTCAAAAGAGACTCTGAAAACGAAACGTTGATCACTTTTGAGCAAAAGGCTGCACACACGCAATTCAAGTTGCTCTGATTGTCATTTAGAGTTACATTATAGGATTATTCAACAACAAGTCAAAATGTGCTCGTGAAAGGCAGAAAACAACACTTTGATAGTTTGATATAACTTGAGAACGAATGCAAAAAACAGTCCACTCTCAGAACAGGCCGCTTGGACAGTATCAGAACAGCTCTGTTAATGACTGAAAACAGCTCTCGAAGAGATTGTCAAAAGAGACTCCGAAAACGAAACGTTGATCACTTTTGAGCAAAAGGCTGCACACACGCAATTCAAGTTGCTCTGATTGTCATTTAGAGTTACATTATAGGATTATTCAACAACAAGTCAAAATGTGCTCGTGAAAGGCAGAAAACAACACTTTGATAGTTTGATATAACTTGAGAACGAATGCAAAAAACAGTCCACTCTCAGAACAGGCCGCTTGGACACTTTCAGAACAGCTCTGTTAATGACTGAAAACAGCTCTCGAAGAGATTGTCAAAAGAGACTCCGAAAACGAAACGTTGATCACTTTTGAGCAAAAGGCGCACACACGCAATTCAAGTTGCTCTGATTGTCATTTAGAGTTACATTATAGGATTATTCAACAACAAGTCAAAATGTGCTCGTGAAAGGCAGAAAACAACACTTTGATAGTTTGATATAACTTGAGAACGAATGCAAAAAACAGTACACTCTCAGAACAGGCCGCTTGGACAGTTTCAGAACAGCTCTGTTAATGACTGAAAACAGCTCTCGAAGAGATTGTCAAAAGAGACTCCGAAAACGAAACGTTGATCACTTTTGAGCAAAAGGCTGCACACACGCAATTCAAGTTGCTCTGATTGTCATTTAGAGTTACATTATAGGATTATTCAACAACAAGTCAAAATGTGCTCGTGAAAGGCAGAAAACAACACTTTGATAGTTTGATATAACTTGAGAACGAATGCAAAAAACAGTCCACTCTAAGAACAGGCCGCTTGGACACTTTCAGAACAGCTCTGTTAATGACTGAAAACAGCTCTCGAAGAGATTGTCAAAAGAGACTCTGAAAACGAAACGTTGATTACTTTTGAGCAAAAGGCTGCACACACGCAATTCAAGTTGCTCTGATTGTCATTTAGAGTAACATTATAGGATTATTCAACAACAAGTCAAAATGTGCTCGTGAAAGGCAGAAAACAACACTTTGATAGTTTGATATAACTTGAGAACGAATGCAAAAAACAGTCCACTCTAAGAACAGGCCGCTTGGACACTTTCAGAACAGCTCTGTTAATGACTGAAAACAGCTCTCGAAGAGATTGTCAAAAGAGACTCCGAAAACGAAACGTTGATCACTTTTGAGCAAAAGGCTGCACACACGCAATTCAAGTTGCTCTGATTGTCATTTAGAGTTACATTATAGGATTATTCAACAACAAGTCAAAATGTGCTCGTGAAAGGCAGAAAACAACACTTTGATAGTTTGATATAACTTGAGAACGAATGCAAAAAACAGTCCACTCTAAGAACAGGCCGCTTGGACACTTTCAGAACAGCTCTGTTAATGACTGAAAACAGCTCTCGAAGAGATTGTCAAAAGAGACTCCGAAAACGAAACGTTGATCACTTTTGAGCAAAAGGCTGCACACACGCAATTCAAGTTGCTCTGATTGTCATTTAGAGTTACATTATAGGATTATTCAACAACAAGTCAAAATGTGCTCGTGAAAGGCAGAAAACAACACTTTGATAGTTTGATATAACTTGGGAACGAATGCAAAAAACAGTCCACTCTCAGAACAGGCCGCTTGGACACTTTCAGAACAGCTCTGTTAATGACTGAAAACAGCTCTCGAAGAGATTGTCAAAAGAGACTCCGAAAACGAAACGTTGATCACTTTTGAGCAAAAGGCTGCACACACGCAATTCAAGTTGCTCTGATTGTCATTTAGAGTTACATTATAGGATTATTCAACAACAAGTCAAAATGTGCTCGTGAAAGGCAGAAAACAACACTTTGATAGTTTGATATAACTTGAGAACGAATGCAAAAAACAGTCCACTCTAAGAACAGGCCGCTTGGACACTTTCAGAACAGCTCTGTTAATGACTGAAAACAGCTCTCGAAGAGATTGTCAAAAGAGACTCTGAAAACGAAACGTTGATCACTTTTGAGCAAAAGGCTGCACACACGCAATTCAAGTTGCTCTGATTGTCATTTAGAGTTACATTATAGGATTATTCAACAACAAGTCAAAATGTGCTCGTGAAAGGCAGAAAACAACACTTTGATAGTTTGATATAACTTGAGAACGAATGCAAAAAACAGTCCACTCTCAGAACAGGCCGCTTGGACAGTATCAGAACAGCTCTGTTAATGACTGAAAACAGCTCTCGAAGAGATTGTCAAAAGAGACTCCGAAAACGAAACGTTGATCACTTTTGAGCAAAAGGCTGCACACACGCAATTCAAGTTGCTCTGATTGTCATTTAGAGTTACATTATAGGATTATTCAACAACAAGTCAAAATGTGCTCGTGAAAGGCAGAAAACAACACTTTGATAGTTTGATATAACTTGAGAACGAATGCAAAAAACAGTCCACTCTCAGAACAGGCCGCTTGGACACTTTCAGAACAGCTCTGTTAATGACTGAAAACAGCTCTCGAAGAGATTGTCAAAAGAGACTCCGAAAACGAAACGTTGATCACTTTTGAGCAAAAGGCTGCACACACGCAATTCAAGTTGCTCTGATTGTCATTTAGAGTTACATTATAGGATTATTCAACAACAAGTCAAAATGTGCTCGTGAAAGGCAGAAAACAACACTTTGATAGTTTGATATAACTTGAGAACGAATGCAAAAAACAGTCCACTCTCAGAACAGGCCGCTTGGACAGTTTCAGAACAGCTCTGTTAATGACTGAAAACAGCTCTCGAAGAGATTGTCAAAAGAGACTCCGAAAACGAAACGTTGATCACTTTTGAGCAAAAGGCTGCACACACGCAATTCAAGTTGCTCTGATTGTCATTTAGAGTTACATTATAGGATTATTCAACAACAAGTCAAAATGTGCTCGTGAAAGGCAGAAAACAACACTTTGATAGTTTGATATAACTTGAGAACTAATGCAAAAAACAGTCCACTCTCAGAACAGGCCGCTTGGACAGTTTCAGAACAGCTCTGTTAATGACTGAAAACAGCTCTCGAAGAGATTGTCAAAAGAGACTCCGAAAACGAAACGTTGATCACTTTTGAGCAAAAGGCTGCACACACGCAATTCAAGTTGCTCTGATTGTCATTTAGAGTTACATTATAGGATTATTCAACAACAAGTCAAAATGTGCTCGTGAAAGGCAGAAAACAACACTTTGATAGTTTGATATAACTTGAGAACGAATGCAAAAAACAGTCCACTCTAAGAACAGGCCGCTTGGACACTTTCAGAACAGCTCTGTTAATGACTGAAAACAGCTCTCGAAGAGATTGTCAAAAGAGACTCCGAAAACGAAACGTTGATCACTTTTGAGCAAAAGGCTGCACACACGCAATTCAAGTTGCTCTGATTGTCATTTAGAGTTACATTATAGGATTATTCAACAACAAGTCAAAATGTGCTCGTGAAAGGCAGAAAACAACACTTTGATAGTTTGATATAACTTGAGAACGAATGCAAAAAACAGTCCACTCTAAGAACAGGCCGCTTGGACACTTTCAGAACAGCTCTGTTAATGACTGAAAACAGCTCTCGAAGAGATTGTCAAAAGAGACTCTGAAAACGAAACGTTGATCACTTTTGAGCAAAAGGCTGCACACACGCAATTCAAGTTGCTCTGATTGTCATTTAGAGTTACATTATAGGATTATTCAACAACAAGTCAAAATGTGCTCGTGAAAGGCAGAAAACAACACTTTGATAGTTTGATATAACTTGAGAACGAATGCAAAAAACAGTCCACTCTCAGAACAGGCCGCTTGGACACTTTCAGAACAGCTCTGTTAATGACTGAAAACAGCTCTCGAAGAGATTGTCAAAAGAGACTCCGAAAACGAAACGTTGATCACTTTTGAGCAAAAGGCTGCACACACGCAATTCAAGTTGCTCTGATTGTCATTTAGAGTTACATTATAGGATTATTCAACAACAAGTCAAAATGTGCTCGTGAAAGGCAGAAAACAACACTTTGATAGTTTGATATAACTTGAGAACGAATGCAAAAAACAGTCCACTCTCAGAACAGGCCGCTTGGACACTTTCAGAACAGCTCTGTTAATGACTGAAAACAGCTCTCGAAGAGATTGTCAAAAGAGACTCCGAAAACGAAACGTTGATCACTTTTGAGCAAAAGGCTGCACACACGCAATTCAAGTTGCTCTGATTGTCATTTAGAGTTACATTATAGGAGCATTCAGCAACAAGTCAAAATGTGCTCCAGAAAAGCAGAAAACAACACTGATAGAACTTGAGAACGAATGCAAAAACAGTCCACTCTCAGAACAGGCCGCTTGGACACTTTCAGAACAGCTCTGTTAATGACTGAAAACAGCTCTCGAAGAGATTGTCAAAAGAGACTCTGAAAACGAAACGTTGATCACTTTTGAGCAAAAGGCTGCACACACGCAATTCAAGTTGCTCTGATTGTCATTTAGAGTTACATTATAGGATTATTCAACAACAAGTCAAAATGTGCTCGTGAAAGGCAGAAAACAACACTTTGATAGTTTGATATAACTTGGGAACGAATGCAAAAAACAGTCCACTCTCAGAACAGGCCGCTTGGACACTTTCAGAACAGCTCTGTTAATGACTGAAAACAGCTCTCGAAGAGATTGTCAAAAGAGACTCCGAAAACGAAACGTTGATCACTTTTGAGCAAAAGGCTGCACACACGCAATTCAAGTTGCTCTGATTGTCATTTAGAGTTACATTATAGGAGCATTCAGCAACAAGTCAAAATGTGCTCCAGAAAAGCAGAAAACAACACTTTGATAGTTTGATATAACTTGAGAACGAATGCAAAAAACAGTCCACTCTCAGAACAGGCCGCTTGGACACTTTCAGAACAGCTCTGTTAATGACTGAAAACAGCTCTCGAAGAGATTGTCAAAAGAGACTCCGAAAACGAAACGTTGATCACTTTTGAGCAAAAGGCTGCACACACGCAATTCAAGTTGCTCTGATTGTCATTTAGAGTTACATTATAGGATTATTCAACAACAAGTCAAAATGTGCTCGTGAAAGGCAGAAAACAACACTTTGATAGTTTGATATAACTTGAGAACTAATGCAAAAAACAGTCCACTCTCAGAACAGGCCGCTTGGACAGTTTCAGAACAGCTCTGTTAATGACTGAAAACAGCTCTCGAAGAGATTGTCAATAGAGACTCCGAAAACGAAACGTTGATCACTTTTGAGCAAAAGGCTGCACACACGCAATTCAAGTTGCTCTGATTGTCATTTAGAGTTACATTATAGGATTATTCAACAACAAGTCAAAATGTGCTCGTGAAAGGCAGAAAACAACACTTTGATAGTTTGATATAACTTGAGAACGAATGCAAAAAACAGTCCACTCTAAGAACAGGCCGCTTGGACACTTTCAGAACAGCTCTGTTAATGACTGAAAACAGCTCTCGAAGAGATTGTCAAAAGAGACTCTGAAAACGAAACGTTGATTACTTTTGAGCAAAAGGCTGCACACACGCAATTCAAGTTGCTCTGATTGTCATTTAGAGTAACATTATAGGATTATTCAACAACAAGTCAAAATGTGCTCGTGAAAGGCAGAAAACAACACTTTGATAGTTTGATATAACTTGAGAACGAATGCAAAAAACAGTCCACTCTAAGAACAGGCCGCTTGGACACTTTCAGAACAGCTCTGTTAATGACTGAAAACAGCTCTCGAAGAGATTGTCAAAAGAGACTCTGAAAACGAAACGTTGATCACTTTTGAGCAAAAGGCTGCACACACGCAATTCAAGTTGCTCTGATTGTCATTTAGAGTTACATTATAGGATTATTCAACAACAAGTCAAAATGTGCTCGTGAAAGGCAGAAAACAACACTTTGATAGTTTGATATAACTTGAGAACGAATGCAAAAAACAGTCCACTCTAAGAACAGGCCGCTTGGACACTTTCAGAACAGCTCTGTTAATGACTGAAAACAGCTCTCGAAGAGATTGTCAAAAGAGACTCCGAAAACGAAACGTTGATCACTTTTGAGCAAAAGGCTGCACACACGCAATTCAAGTTGCTCTGATTGTCATTTAGAGTTACATTATAGGATTATTCAACAACAAGTCAAAATGTGCTCGTGAAAGGCAGAAAACAACACTTTGATAGTTTGATATAACTTGAGAACGAATGCAAAAAACAGTCCACTCTAAGAACAGGCCGCTTGGACACTTTCAGAACAGCTCTGTTAATGACTGAAAACAGCTCTCGAAGAGATTGTCAAAAGAGACTCTGAAAACGAAACGTTGATCACTTTTGAGCAAAAGGCTGCACACACGCAATTCAAGTTGCTCTGATTGTCATTTAGAGTTACATTATAGGATTATTCAACAACAAGTCAAAATGTGCTCGTGAAAGGCAGAAAACAACACTTTGATAGTTTGATATAACTTGAGAACGAATGCAAAAAACAGTCCACTCTAAGAACAGGCCGCTTGGACACTTTCAGAACAGCTCTGTTAATGACTGAAAACAGCTCTCGAAGAGATTGTCAAAAGAGACTCCGAAAACGAAACGTTGATCACTTTTGAGCAAAAGGCTGCACACACGCAATTCAAGTTGCTCTGATTGTCATTTAGAGTTACATTATAGGATTATTCAACAACAAGTCAAAATGTGCTCGTGAAAGGCAGAAAACAACACTTTGATAGTTTGATATAACTTGAGAACGAATGCAAAAAACAGTCCACTCTAAGAACAGGCCGCTTGGACACTTTCAGAACAGCTCTGTTAATGACTGAAAACAGCTCTCGAAGAGATTGTCAAAAGAGACTCCGAAAACGAAACGTTGATCACTTTTGAGCAAAAGGCTGCACACACGCAATTCAAGTTGCTCTGATTGTCACTTAGAGTTACATTATAGGATTATTCAACAACAAGTCAAAATGTGCTCGTGAAAGGCAGAAAACAACACTTTGATAGTTTGATATAACTTGGGAACGAATGCAAAAAACAGTCCACTCTCAGAACAGGCCGCTTGGACACTTTCAGAACAGCTCTGTTAATGACTGAAAACAGCTCTCGAAGAGATTGTCAAAAGAGACTCCGAAAACGAAACGTTGATCACTTTTGAGCAAAAGGCTGCACACACGCAATTCAAGTTGCTCTGATTGTCATTTAGAGTTACATTATAGGATTATTCAACAACAAGTCAAAATGTGCTCGTGAAAGGCAGAAAACAACACTTTGATAGTTTGATATAACTTGAGAACGAATGCAAAAAACAGTCCACTCTAAGAACAGGCCGCTTGGACACTTTCAGAACAGCTCTGTTAATGACTGAAAACAGCTCTCGAAGAGATTGTCAAAAGAGACTCTGAAAACGAAACGTTGATCACTTTTGAGCAAAAGGCTGCACACACGCAATTCAAGTTGCTCTGATTGTCATTTAGAGTTACATTATAGGATTATTCAACAACAAGTCAAAATGTGCTCGTGAAAGGCAGAAAACAACACTTTGATAGTTTGATATAACTTGAGAACGAATGCAAAAAACAGTCCACTCTAAGAACAGGCCGCTTGGACACTTTCAGAACAGCTCTGTTAATGACTGAAAACAGCTCTCGAAGAGATTGTCAAAAGAGACTCCGAAAACGAAACGTTGATCACTTTTGAGCAAAAGGCTGCACACACGCAATTCAAGTTGCTCTGATTGTCATTTAGAGTTACATTATAGGATTATTCAACAACAAGTCAAAATGTGCTCGTGAAAGGCAGAAAACAACACTTTGATAGTTTGATATAACTTGGGAACGAATGCAAAAAACAGTCCACTCTCAGAACAGGCCGCTTGGACACTTTCAGAACAGCTCTGTTAATGACTGAAAACAGCTCTCGAAGAGATTGTCAAAAGAGACTCCGAAAACGAAACGTTGATCACTTTTGAGCAAAAGGCTGCACACACGCAATTCAAGTTGCTCTGATTGTCATTTAGAGTTACATTATAGGATTATTCAACAACAAGTCAAAATGTGCTCGTGAAAGGCAGAAAACAACACTTTGATAGTTTGATATAACTTGAGAACGAATGCAAAAAACAGTCCACTCTAAGAACAGGCCGCTTGGACACTTTCAGAACAGCTCTGTTAATGACTGAAAACAGCTCTCGAAGAGATTGTCAAAAGAGACTCTGAAAACGAAACGTTGATCATTTTTGAGCAAAAGGCTGCACACACGCAATTCAAGTTGCTCTGATTGTCATTTAGAGTTACATTATAGGATTATTCAACAACAAGTCAAAATGTGCTCGTGAAAGGCAGAAAACAACACTTTGATAGTTTGATATAACTTGAGAACGAATGCAAAAAACAGTCCACTCTCAGAACAGGCCGCTTGGACACTTTCAGAACAGCTCTGTTAATGACTGAAAACAGCTCTCGAAGAGATTGTCAAAAGAGACTCCGAAAACGAAACGTTGATCACTTTTGAGCAAAAGGCTGCACACACGCAATTCAAGTTGCTCTGATTGTCATTTAGAGTTACATTATAGGATTATTCAACAACAAGTCAAAATGTGCTCGTGAAAGGCAGAAAACAACACTTTGATAGTTTGATATAACTTGAGAACGAATGCAAAAAACAGTCCACTCTCAGAACAGGCCGCTTGGACACTTTCAGAACAGCTCTGTTAATGACTGAAAACAGCTCTCGAAGAGATTGTCAAAAGAGACTCCGAAAACGAAACGTTGATCACTTTTGAGCAAAAGGCTGCACACACGCAATTCAAGTTGCTCTGATTGTCATTTAGAGTTACATTATAGGATTATTCAACAACAAGTCAAAATGTGCTCGTGAAAGGCAGAAAACAACACTTTGATAGTTTGATATAACTTGAGAACTAATGCAAAAAACAGTCCACTCTCAGAACAGGCCGCTTGGACAGTTTCAGAACAGCTCTGTTAATGACTGAAAACAGCTCTCGAAGAGATTGTCAAAAGAGACTCCGAAAACGAAACGTTGATCACTTTTGAGCAAAAGGCTGCACACACGCAATTCAAGTTGCTCTGATTGTCATTTAGAGTTACATTATAGGATTATTCAACAACAAGTCAAAATGTGCTCGTGAAAGGCAGAAAACAACACTTTGATAGTTTGATATAACTTGAGAACTAATGCAAAAAACAGTCCACTCTCAGAACAGGCCGCTTGGACAGTTTCAGAACAGCTCTGTTAATGACTGAAAACAGCTCTCGAAGAGATTGTCAATAGAGACTCCGAAAACGAAACGTTGATCACTTTTGAGCAAAAGGCTGCACACACGCAATTCAAGTTGCTCTGATTGTCATTTAGAGTTACATTATAGGATTATTCAACAACAAGTCAAAATGTGCTCGTGAAAGGCAGAAAACAACACTTTGATAGTTTGATATAACTTGAGAACGAATGCAAAAAACAGTCCACTCTAAGAACAGGCCGCTTGGACACTTTCAGAACAGCTCTGTTAATGACTGAAAACAGCTCTCGAAGAGATTGTCAAAAGAGACTCTGAAAACGAAACGTTGATTACTTTTGAGCAAAAGGCTGCACACACGCAATTCAAGTTGCTCTGATTGTCATTTAGAGTAACATTATAGGATTATTCAACAACAAGTCAAAATGTGCTCGTGAAAGGCAGAAAACAACACTTTGATAGTTTGATATAACTTGAGAACGAATGCAAAAAACAGTCCACTCTAAGAACAGGCCGCTTGGACACTTTCAGAACAGCTCTGTTAATGACTGAAAACAGCTCTCGAAGAGATTGTCAAAAGAGACTCTGAAAACGAAACGTTGATCACTTTTGAGCAAAAGGCTGCACACACGCAATTCAAGTTGCTCTGATTGTCATTTAGAGTTACATTATAGGATTATTCAACAACAAGTCAAAATGTGCTCGTGAAAGGCAGAAAACAACACTTTGATAGTTTGATATAACTTGAGAACGAATGCAAAAAACAGTCCACTCTAAGAACAGGCCGCTTGGACACTTTCAGAACAGCTCTGTTAATGACTGAAAACAGCTCTCGAAGAGATTGTCAAAAGAGACTCCGAAAACGAAACGTTGATCACTTTTGAGCAAAAGGCTGCACACACGCAATTCAAGTTGCTCTGATTGTCATTTAGAGTTACATTATAGGATTATTCAACAACAAGTCAAAATGTGCTCGTGAAAGGCAGAAAACAACACTTTGATAGTTTGATATAACTTGAGAACGAATGCAAAAAACAGTCCACTCTAAGAACAGGCCGCTTGGACACTTTCAGAACAGCTCTGTTAATGACTGAAAACAGCTCTCGAAGAGATTGTCAAAAGAGACTCTGAAAACGAAACGTTGATCACTTTTGAGCAAAAGGCTGCACACACGCAATTCAAGTTGCTCTGATTGTCATTTAGAGTTACATTATAGGATTATTCAACAACAAGTCAAAATGTGCTCGTGAAAGGCAGAAAACAACACTTTGATAGTTTGATATAACTTGAGAACGAATGCAAAAAACAGTCCACTCTAAGAACAGGCCGCTTGGACACTTTCAGAACAGCTCTGTTAATGACTGAAAACAGCTCTCGAAGAGATTGTCAAAAGAGACTCCGAAAACGAAACGTTGATCACTTTTGAGCAAAAGGCTGCACACACGCAATTCAAGTTGCTCTGATTGTCATTTAGAGTTACATTATAGGATTATTCAACAACAAGTCAAAATGTGCTCGTGAAAGGCAGAAAACAACACTTTGATAGTTTGATATAACTTGAGAACGAATGCAAAAAACAGTCCACTCTAAGAACAGGCCGCTTGGACACTTTCAGAACAGCTCTGTTAATGACTGAAAACAGCTCTCGAAGAGATTGTCAAAAGAGACTCCGAAAACGAAACGTTGATCACTTTTGAGCAAAAGGCTGCACACACGCAATTCAAGTTGCTCTGATTGTCACTTAGAGTTACATTATAGGATTATTCAACAACAAGTCAAAATGTGCTCGTGAAAGGCAGAAAACAACACTTTGATAGTTTGATATAACTTGGGAACGAATGCAAAAAACAGTCCACTCTCAGAACAGGCCGCTTGGACACTTTCAGAACAGCTCTGTTAATGACTGAAAACAGCTCTCGAAGAGATTGTCAAAAGAGACTCCGAAAACGAAACGTTGATCACTTTTGAGCAAAAGGCTGCACACACGCAATTCAAGTTGCTCTGATTGTCATTTAGAGTTACATTATAGGATTATTCAACAACAAGTCAAAATGTGCTCGTGAAAGGCAGAAAACAACACTTTGATAGTTTGATATAACTTGAGAACGAATGCAAAAAACAGTCCACTCTAAGAACAGGCCGCTTGGACACTTTCAGAACAGCTCTGTTAATGACTGAAAACAGCTCTCGAAGAGATTGTCAAAAGAGACTCTGAAAACGAAACGTTGATCACTTTTGAGCAAAAGGCTGCACACACGCAATTCAAGTTGCTCTGATTGTCATTTAGAGTTACATTATAGGATTATTCAACAACAAGTCAAAATGTGCTCGTGAAAGGCAGAAAACAACACTTTGATAGTTTGATATAACTTGAGAACGAATGCAAAAAACAGTCCACTCTAAGAACAGGCCGCTTGGACACTTTCAGAACAGCTCTGTTAATGACTGAAAACAGCTCTCGAAGAGATTGTCAAAAGAGACTCCGAAAACGAAACGTTGATCACTTTTGAGCAAAAGGCTGCACACACGCAATTCAAGTTGCTCTGATTGTCATTTAGAGTTACATTATAGGATTATTCAACAACAAGTCAAAATGTGCTCGTGAAAGGCAGAAAACAACACTTTGATAGTTTGATATAACTTGGGAACGAATGCAAAAAACAGTCCACTCTCAGAACAGGCCGCTTGGACACTTTCAGAACAGCTCTGTTAATGACTGAAAACAGCTCTCGAAGAGATTGTCAAAAGAGACTCCGAAAACGAAACGTTGATCACTTTTGAGCAAAAGGCTGCACACACGCAATTCAAGTTGCTCTGATTGTCATTTAGAGTTACATTATAGGATTATTCAACAACAAGTCAAAATGTGCTCGTGAAAGGCAGAAAACAACACTTTGATAGTTTGATATAACTTGAGAACGAATGCAAAAAACAGTCCACTCTAAGAACAGGCCGCTTGGACACTTTCAGAACAGCTCTGTTAATGACTGAAAACAGCTCTCGAAGAGATTGTCAAAAGAGACTCTGAAAACGAAACGTTGATCATTTTTGAGCAAAAGGCTGCACACACGCAATTCAAGTTGCTCTGATTGTCATTTAGAGTTACATTATAGGATTATTCAACAACAAGTCAAAATGTGCTCGTGAAAGGCAGAAAACAACACTTTGATAGTTTGATATAACTTGAGAACGAATGCAAAAAACAGTCCACTCTCAGAACAGGCCGCTTGGACACTTTCAGAACAGCTCTGTTAATGACTGAAAACAGCTCTCGAAGAGATTGTCAAAAGAGACTCCGAAAACGAAACGTTGATCACTTTTGAGCAAAAGGCTGCACACACGCAATTCAAGTTGCTCTGATTGTCATTTAGAGTTACATTATAGGATTATTCAACAACAAGTCAAAATGTGCTCGTGAAAGGCAGAAAACAACACTTTGATAGTTTGATATAACTTGAGAACGAATGCAAAAAACAGTCCACTCTCAGAACAGGCCGCTTGGACACTTTCAGAACAGCTCTGTTAATGACTGAAAACAGCTCTCGAAGAGATTGTCAAAAGAGACTCCGAAAACGAAACGTTGATCACTTTTGAGCAAAAGGCTGCACACACGCAATTCAAGTTGCTCTGATTGTCATTTAGAGTTACATTATAGGAGCATTCAGCAACAAGTCAAAATGTGCTCCAGAAAAGCAGAAAACAACACTGATAGAACTTGAGAACGAATGCAAAAACAGTCCACTCTCAGAACAGGCCGCTTGGACACTTTCAGAACAGCTCTGTTAATGACTGAAAACAGCTCTCGAAGAGATTGTCAAAAGAGACTCTGAAAACGAAACGTTGATCACTTTTGAGCAAAAGGCTGCACACACGCAATTCAAGTTGCTCTGATTGTCATTTAGAGTTACATTATAGGATTATTCAACAACAAGTCAAAATGTGCTCGTGAAAGGCAGAAAACAACACTTTGATAGTTTGATATAACTTGGGAACGAATGCAAAAAACAGTCCACTCTCAGAACAGGCCGCTTGGACACTTTCAGAACAGCTCTGTTAATGACTGAAAACAGCTCTCGAAGAGATTGTCAAAAGAGACTCCGAAAACGAAACGTTGATCACTTTTGAGCAAAAGGCTGCACACACGCAATTCAAGTTGCTCTGATTGTCATTTAGAGTTACATTATAGGAGCATTCAGCAACAAGTCAAAATGTGCTCCAGAAAAGCAGAAAACAACACTTTGATAGTTTGATATAACTTGAGAACGAATGCAAAAAACAGTCCACTCTCAGAACAGGCCGCTTGGACACTTTCAGAACAGCTCTGTTAATGACTGAAAACAGCTCTCGAAGAGATTGTCAAAAGAGACTCCGAAAACGAAACGTTGATCACTTTTGAGCAAAAGGCTGCACACACGCAATTCAAGTTGCTCTGATTGTCATTTAGAGTTACATTATAGGATTATTCAACAACAAGTCAAAATGTGCTCGTGAAAGGCAGAAAACAACACTTTGATAGTTTGATATAACTTGAGAACTAATGCAAAAAACAGTCCACTCTCAGAACAGGCCGCTTGGACAGTTTCAGAACAGCTCTGTTAATGACTGAAAACAGCTCTCGAAGAGATTGTCAATAGAGACTCCGAAAACGAAACGTTGATCACTTTTGAGCAAAAGGCTGCACACACGCAATTCAAGTTGCTCTGATTGTCATTTAGAGTTACATTATAGGATTATTCAACAACAAGTCAAAATGTGCTCGTGAAAGGCAGAAAACAACACTTTGATAGTTTGATATAACTTGAGAACGAATGCAAAAAACAGTCCACTCTAAGAACAGGCCGCTTGGACACTTTCAGAACAGCTCTGTTAATGACTGAAAACAGCTCTCGAAGAGATTGTCAAAAGAGACTCTGAAAACGAAACGTTGATTACTTTTGAGCAAAAGGCTGCACACACGCAATTCAAGTTGCTCTGATTGTCATTTAGAGTAACATTATAGGATTATTCAACAACAAGTCAAAATGTGCTCGTGAAAGGCAGAAAACAACACTTTGATAGTTTGATATAACTTGAGAACGAATGCAAAAAACAGTGCACTCTAAGAACAGGCCGCTTGGACACTTTCAGAACAGCTCTGTTAATGACTGAAAACAGCTCTCGAAGAGATTGTCAAAAGAGACTCTGAAAACGAAACGTTGATCACTTTTGAGCAAAAGGCTGCACACACGCAATTCAAGTTGCTCTGATTGTCATTTAGAGTTACATTATAGGATTATTCAACAACAAGTCAAAATGTGCTCGTGAAAGGCAGAAAACAACACTTTGATAGTTTGATATAACTTGAGAACGAATGCAAAAAACAGTCCACTCTAAGAACAGGCCGCTTGGACACTTTCAGAACAGCTCTGTTAATGACTGAAAACAGCTCTCGAAGAGATTGTCAAAAGAGACTCCGAAAACGAAACGTTGATCACTTTTGAGCAAAAGGCTGCACACACGCAATTCAAGTTGCTCTGATTGTCATTTAGAGTTACATTATAGGATTATTCAACAACAAGTCAAAATGTGCTCGTGAAAGGCAGAAAACAACACTTTGATAGTTTGATATAACTTGAGAACGAATGCAAAAAACAGTCCACTCTAAGAACAGGCCGCTTGGACACTTTCAGAACAGCTCTGTTAATGACTGAAAACAGCTCTCGAAGAGATTGTCAAAAGAGACTCCGAAAACGAAACGTTGATCACTTTTGAGCAAAAGGCTGCACACACGCAATTCAAGTTGCTCTGATTGTCACTTAGAGTTACATTATAGGATTATTCAACAACAAGTCAAAATGTGCTCGTGAAAGGCAGAAAACAACACTTTGATAGTTTGATATAACTTGGGAACGAATGCAAAAAACAGTCCACTCTCAGAACAGGCCGCTTGGACACTTTCAGAACAGCTCTGTTAATGACTGAAAACAGCTCTCGAAGAGATTGTCAAAAGAGACTCCGAAAACGAAACGTTGATCACTTTTGAGCAAAAGGCTGCACACACGCAATTCAAGTTGCTCTGATTGTCATTTAGAGTTACATTATAGGATTATTCAACAACAAGTCAAAATGTGCTCGTGAAAGGCAGAAAACAACACTTTGATAGTTTGATATAACTTGGGAACGAATGCAAAAAACAGTCCACTCTCAGAACAGGCCGCTTGGACACTTTCAGAACAGCTCTGTTAATGACTGAAAACAGCTCTCGAAGAGATTGTCAAAAGAGACTCCGAAAACGAAACGTTGATCACTTTTGAGCAAAAGGCTGCACACACGCAATTCAAGTTGCTCTGATTGTCATTTAGAGTTACATTATAGGATTATTCAACAACAAGTCAAAATGTGCTCGTGAAAGGCAGAAAACAACACTTTGATAGTTTGATATAACTTGAGAACGAATGCAAAAAACAGTCCACTCTAAGAACAGGCCGCTTGGACACTTTCAGAACAGCTCTGTTAATGACTGAAAACAGCTCTCGAAGAGATTGTCAAAAGAGACTCTGAAAACGAAACGTTGATCACTTTTGAGCAAAAGGCTGCACACACGCAATTCAAGTTGCTCTGATTGTCATTTAGAGTTACATTATAGGATTATTCAACAACAAGTCAAAATGTGCTCGTGAAAGGCAGAAAACAACACTTTGATAGTTTGATATAACTTGAGAACGAATGCAAAAAACAGTCCACTCTAAGAACAGGCCGCTTGGACACTTTCAGAACAGCTCTGTTAATGACTGAAAACAGCTCTCGAAGAGATTGTCAAAAGAGACTCCGAAAACGAAACGTTGATCACTTTTGAGCAAAAGGCTGCACACACGCAATTCAAGTTGCTCTGATTGTCATTTAGAGTTACATTATAGGATTATTCAACAACAAGTCAAAATGTGCTCGTGAAAGGCAGAAAACAACACTTTGATAGTTTGATATAACTTGGGAACGAATGCAAAAAACAGTCCACTCTCAGAACAGGCCGCTTGGACACTTTCAGAACAGCTCTGTTAATGACTGAAAACAGCTCTCGAAGAGATTGTCAAAAGAGACTCCGAAAACGAAACGTTGATCACTTTTGAGCAAAAGGCTGCACACACGCAATTCAAGTTGCTCTGATTGTCATTTAGAGTTACATTATAGGATTATTCAACAACAAGTCAAAATGTGCTCGTGAAAGGCAGAAAACAACACTTTGATAGTTTGATATAACTTGAGAACGAATGCAAAAAACAGTCCACTCTCAGAACAGGCCGCTTGGACACTTTCAGAACAGCTCTGTTAATGACTGAAAACAGCTCTCGAAGAGATTGTCAAAAGAGACTCCGAAAACGAAACGTTGATCACTTTTGAGCAAAAGGCTGCACACACGCAATTCAAGTTGCTCTGATTGTCATTTAGAGTTACATTATAGGATTATTCAACAACAAGTCAAAATGTGCTCGTGAAAGGCAGAAAACAACACTTTGATAGTTTGATATAACTTGAGAACTAATGCAAAAAACAGTCCACTCTCAGAACAGGCCGCTTGGACAGTTTCAGAACAGCTCTGTTAATGACTGAAAACAGCTCTCGAAGAGATTGTCAATAGAGACTCCGAAAACGAAACGTTGATCACTTTTGAGCAAAAGGCTGCACACACGCAATTCAAGTTGCTCTGATTGTAATTTAGAGTTACATTATAGGATTATTCAACAACAAGTCAAAATGTGCTCGTGAAAGGCAGAAAACAACACTTTGATAGTTTGATATAACTTGAGAACGAATGCAAAAAACAGTCCACTCTAAGAACAGGCCGCTTGGACACTTTCAGAACAGCTCTGTTAATGACTGAAAACAGCTCTCGAAGAGATTGTCAAAAGAGACTCTGAAAACGAAACGTTGATTACTTTTGAGCAAAAGGCTGCACACACGCAATTCAAGTTGCTCTGATTGTCATTTAGAGTAACATTATAGGATTATTCAACAACAAGTCAAAATGTGCTCGTGAAAGGCAGAAAACAACACTTTGATAGTTTGATATAACTTGAGAACGAATGCAAAAAACAGTCCACTCTAAGAACAGGCCGCTTGGACACTTTCAGAACAGCTCTGTTAATGACTGAAAACAGCTCTCGAAGAGATTGTCAAAAGAGACTCTGAAAACGAAACGTTGATCACTTTTGAGCAAAAGGCTGCACACACGCAATTCAAGTTGCTCTGATTGTCATTTAGAGTTACATTATAGGATTATTCAACAACAAGTCAAAATGTGCTCGTGAAAGGCAGAAAACAACACTTTGATAGTTTGATATAACTTGAGAACGAATGCAAAAAACAGTCCACTCTAAGAACAGGCCGCTTGGACACTTTCAGAACAGCTCTGTTAATGACTGAAAACAGCTCTCGAAGAGATTGTCAAAAGAGACTCCGAAAACGAAACGTTGATCACTTTTGAGCAAAAGGCTGCACACACGCAATTCAAGTTGCTCTGATTGTCATTTAGAGTTACATTATAGGATTATTCAACAACAAGTCAAAATGTGCTCGTGAAAGGCAGAAAACAACACTTTGATAGTTTGATATAACTTGAGAACGAATGCAAAAAACAGTCCACTCTAAGAACAGGCCGCTTGGACACTTTCAGAACAGCTCTGTTAATGACTGAAAACAGCTCTCGAAGAGATTGTCAAAAGAGACTCCGAAAACGAAACGTTGATCACTTTTGAGCAAAAGGCTGCACACACGCAATTCAAGTTGCTCTGATTGTCACTTAGAGTTACATTATAGGATTATTCAACAACAAGTCAAAATGTGCTCGTGAAAGGCAGAAAACAACACTTTGATAGTTTGATATAACTTGGGAACGAATGCAAAAAACAGTCCACTCTCAGAACAGGCCGCTTGGACACTTTCAGAACAGCTCTGTTAATGACTGAAAACAGCTCTCGAAGAGATTGTCAAAAGAGACTCCGAAAACGAAACGTTGATCACTTTTGAGCAAAAGGCTGCACACACGCAATTCAAGTTGCTCTGATTGTCATTTAGAGTTACATTATAGGATTATTCAACAACAAGTCAAAATGTGCTCGTGAAAGGCAGAAAACAACACTTTGATAGTTTGATATAACTTGAGAACGAATGCAAAAAACAGTCCACTCTAAGAACAGGCCGCTTGGACACTTTCAGAACAGCTCTGTTAATGACTGAAAACAGCTCTCGAAGAGATTGTCAAAAGAGACTCTGAAAACGAAACGTTGATCACTTTTGAGCAAAAGGCTGCACACACGCAATTCAAGTTGCTCTGATTGTCATTTAGAGTTACATTATAGGATTATTCAACAACAAGTCAAAATGTGCTCGTGAAAGGCAGAAAACAACACTTTGATAGTTTGATATAACTTGAGAACGAATGCAAAAAACAGTCCACTCTAAGAACAGGCCGCTTGGACACTTTCAGAACAGCTCTGTTAATGACTGAAAACAGCGCTCGAAGAGATTGTCAAAAGAGACTCCGAAAACGAAACGTTGATCACTTTTGAGCAAAAGGCTGCACACACGCAATTCAAGTTGCTCTGATTGTCATTTAGAGTTACATTATAGGATTATTCAACAACAAGTCAAAATGTGCTCGTGAAAGGCAGAAAACAACACTTTGATAGTTTGATATAACTTGAGAACTAATGCAAAAAACAGTCCACTCTCAGAACAGGCCGCTTGGACAGTTTCAGAACAGCTCTGTTAATGACTGAAAACAGCTCTCGAAGAGATTGTCAAAAGAGACTCCGAAAACGAAACGTTGATCACTTTTGAGCAAAAGGCTGAATGCACTTTTGAGCAAAAGGCTGCACACACGCAATTCAAGTTGCGCTGATTGTCATTTAGAGTTACATTATAGGATTATTCAACAACAAGTCAAAATGTGCTCGTGAAAGGCAGAAAACAACACTTTGATAGTTTGATATAACTTGAGAACGAATGCAAAAAACAGTCCACTCTAAGAACAGGCCGCTTGGACACTTTCAGAACAGCTCTGTTAATGACTGAAAACAGCTCTCGAAGAGATTGTCAAAAGAGACTCTGAAAACGAAACGTTGATCACTTTTGAGCAAAAGGCTGCACACACGCAATTCAAGTTGCTCTGATTGTCATTTAGAGTTACATTATAGGATTATTCAACAACAAGTCAAAATGTGCTCGTGAAAGGCAGAAAACAACACTTTGATAGTTTGATATAACTTGAGAACGAATGCAAAAAACAGTCCACTCTCAGAACAGGCCGCTTGGACACTTTCAGAACAGCTCTGTTAATGACTGAAAACAGCTCTCGAAGAGATTGTCAAAAGAGACTCCGAAAACGAAACGTTGATCACTTTTGAGCAAAAGGCTGCACACACGCAATTCAAGTTGCTCTGATTGTCATTTAGAGTTACATTATAGGATTATTCAACAACAAGTCAAAATGTGCTCGTGAAAGGCAGAAAACAACACTTTGATAGTTTGATATAACTTGAGAACGAATGCAAAAAACAGTCCACTCTAAGAACAGGCCGCTTGGACACTTTCAGAACAGCTCTGTTAATGACTGAAAACAGCTCTCGAAGAGATTGTCAAAAGAGACTCCGAAAACGAAACGTTGATTACTTTTGAGCAAAAGGCTGCACACACGCAATTCAAGTTGCTCTGATTGTCATTTAGAGTAACATTATAGGATTATTCAACAACAAGTCAAAATGTGCTCGTGAAAGGCAGAAAACAACACTTTGATAGTTTGATATAACTTGAGAACGAATGCAAAAAACAGTCCACTCTAAGAACAGGCCGCTTGGACACTTTCAGAACAGCTCTGTTAATGACTGAAAACAGCTCTCGAAGAGATTGTCAAAAGAGACTCCGAAAACGAAACGTTGATCACTTTTGAGCAAAAGGCTGCACACACGCAATTCAAGTTGCTCTGATTGTCATTTAGAGTTACATTATAGGATTATTCAACAACAAGTCAAAATGTGCTCGTGAAAGGCAGAAAACAACACTTTGATAGTTTGATATAACTTGAGAACGAATGCAAAAAACAGTCCACTCTCAGAACAGGCCGCTTGGACACTTTCAGAACAGCTCTGTTAATGACTGAAAACAGCTCTCGAAGAGATTGTCAAAAGAGACTCCGAAAACGAAACGTTGATCACTTTTGAGCAAAAGGCTGCACACACGCAATTCAAGTTGCTCTGATTGTCATTTAGAGTTACATTATAGGATTATTCAACAAGTCAGAATGTGCTCGTGAAAGGCAGAAAACAACACTTTGATAGTTTGATATAACTTGAGAACGAATGCAAAAAACAGTCCACTCTCAGAACAGGCCGCTTGGACAGTATCAGAACAGCTCTGTTAATGACTGAAAACAGCTCTCGAAGAGATTGTCAAAAGAGACTCCGAAAACGAAACGTTGATCACTTTTGAGCAAAAGGCTGCACACACGCAATTCAAGTTGCTCTGATTGTCATTTAGAGTTACATTATAGGATTATTCAACAACAAGTCAAAATGTGCTCGTGAAAGGCAGAAAACAACACTTTGATAGTTTGATATAACTTGAGAACGAATGCAAAAAACAGTCCACTCTCAGAACAGGCCGCTTGGACACTTTCAGAACAGCTCTGTTAATGACTGAAAACAGCTCTCGAAGAGATTGTCAAAAGAGACTCCGAAAACGAAACGTTGATCACTTTTGAGCAAAAGGCTGCACACACGCAATTCAAGTTGCTCTGATTGTCATTTAGAGTTACATTATAGGATTATTCAACAACAAGTCAAAATGTGCTCGTGAAAGGCAGAAAACAACACTTTGATAGTTTGATATAACTTGAGAACGAATGCAAAAAACAGTCCACTCTAAGAACAGGCCGCTTGGACACTTTCAGAACAGCTCTGTTAATGACTGAAAACAGCTCTCGAAGAGATTGTCAAAAGAGACTCTGAAAACGAAACGTTGATTACTTTTGAGCAAAAGGCTGCACACACGCAATTCAAGTTGCTCTGATTGTCATTTAGAGTAACATTATAGGATTATTCAACAACAAGTCAAAATGTGCTCGTGAAAGGCAGAAAACAACACTTTGATAGTTTGATATAACTTGAGAACGAATGCAAAAAACAGTCCACTCTAAGAACAGGCCGCTTGGACACTTTCAGAACAGCTCTGTTAATGACTGAAAACAGCTCTCGAAGAGATTGTCAAAAGAGACTCTGAAAACGAAACGTTGATCACTTTTGAGCAAAAGGCTGCACACACGCAATTCAAGTTGCTCTGATTGTCATTTAGAGTTACATTATAGGATTATTCAACAACAAGTCAAAATGTGCTCGTGAAAGGCAGAAAACAACACTTTGATAGTTTGATATAACTTGAGAACGAATGCAAAAAACAGTCCACTCTAAGAACAGGCCGCTTGGACACTTTCAGAACAGCTCTGTTAATGACTGAAAACAGCTCTCGAAGAGATTGTCAAAAGAGACTCCGAAAACGAAACGTTGATCACTTTTGAGCAAAAGGCTGCACACACGCAATTCAAGTTGCTCTGATTGTCATTTAGAGTTACATTATAGGATTATTCAACAACAAGTCAAAATGTGCTCGTGAAAGGCAGAAAACAACACTTTGATAGTTTGATATAACTTGAGAACGAATGCAAAAAACAGTCCACTCTAAGAACAGGCCGCTTGGACACTTTCAGAACAGCTCTGTTAATGACTGAAAACAGCTCTCGAAGAGATTGTCAAAAGAGACTCCGAAAACGAAACGTTGATCACTTTTGAGCAAAAGGCTGCACACACGCAATTCAAGTTGCTCTGATTGTCATTTAGAGTTACATTATAGGATTATTCAACAACAAGTCAAAATGTGCTCATGAAAGGCAGAAAACAACACTTTGATAGTTTGATATAACTTGGGAACGAATGCAAAAAACAGTCCACTCTCAGAACAGGCCGCTTGGACACTTTCAGAACAGCTCTGTTAATGACTGAAAACAGCTCTCGAAGAGATTGTCAAAAGAGACTCCGAAAACGAAACGTTGATCACTTTTGAGCAAAAGGCTGCACACACGCAATTCAAGTTGCTCTGATTGTCATTTAGAGTTACATTATAGGATTATTCAACAACAAGTCAAAATGTGCTCGTGAAAGGCAGAAAACAACACTTTGATAGTTTGATATAACTTGAGAACGAATGCAAAAAACAGTCCACTCTAAGAACAGGCCGCTTGGACACTTTCAGAACAGCTCTGTTAATGACTGAAAACAGCTCTCGAAGAGATTGTCAAAAGAGACTCTGAAAACGAAACGTTGATCACTTTTGAGCAAAAGGCTGCACACACGCAATTCAAGTTGCTCTGATTGTCATTTAGAGTTACATTATAGGATTATTCAACAACAAGTCAAAATGTGCTCGTGAAAGGCAGAAAACAACACTTTGATAGTTTGATATAACTTGAGAACGAATGCAAAAAACAGTCCACTCTAAGAACAGGCCGCTTGGACACTTTCAGAACAGCTCTGTTAATGACTGAAAACAGCGCTCGAAGAGATTGTCAAAAGAGACTCCGAAAACGAAACGTTGATCACTTTTGAGCAAAAGGCTGCACACACGCAATTCAAGTTGCTCTGATTGTCATTTAGAGTTACATTATAGGATTATTCAACAACAAGTCAAAATGTGCTCGTGAAAGGCAGAAAACAACACTTTGATAGTTTGATATAACTTGGGAACGAATGCAAAAAACAGTCCACTCTCAGAACAGGCCGCTTGGACACTTTCAGAACAGCTCTGTTAATGACTGAAAACAGCTCTCGAAGAGATTGTCAAAAGAGACTCCGAAAACGAAACGTTGATCACTTTTGAGCAAAAGGCTGCACACACGCAATTCAAGTTGCTCTGATTGTCATTTAGAGTTACATTATAGGATTATTCAACAACAAGTCAAAATGTGCTCGTGAAAGGCAGAAAACAACACTTTGATAGTTTGATATAACTTGAGAACGAATGCAAAAAACAGTCCACTCTAAGAACAGGCCGCTTGGACACTTTCAGAACAGCTCTGTTAATGACTGAAAACAGCTCTCGAAGAGATTGTCAAAAGAGACTCTGAAAACGAAACGTTGATCACTTTTGAGCAAAAGGCTGCACACACGCAATTCAAGTTGCTCTGATTGTCATTTAGAGTTACATTATAGGATTATTCAACAACAAGTCAAAATGTGCTCGTGAAAGGCAGAAAACAACACTTTGATAGTTTGATATAACTTGAGAACGAATGCAAAAAACAGTCCACTCTCAGAACAGGCCGCTTGGACACTTTCAGAACAGCTCTGTTAATGACTGAAAACAGCTCTCGAAGAGATTGTCAAAAGAGACTCCGAAAACGAAACGTTGATCACTTTTGAGCAAAAGGCTGCACACACGCAATTCAAGTTGCTCTGATTGTCATTTAGAGTTACATTATAGGATTATTCAACAACAAGTCAAAATGTGCTCGTGAAAGGCAGAAAACAACACTTTGATAGTTTGATATAACTTGAGAACTAATGCAAAAAACAGTCCACTCTCAGAACAGGCCGCTTGGACAGTTTCAGAACAGCTCTGTTAATGACTGAAAACAGCTCTCGAAGAGATTGTCAAAAGAGACTCCGAAAACGAAACGTTGATCACTTTTGAGCAAAAGGCTGCACACACGCAATTCAAGTTGCTCTGATTGTCATTTAGAGTTACATTATAGGATTATTCAACAACAAGTCAAAATGTGCTCGTGAAAGGCAGAAAACAACACTTTGATAGTTTGATATAACTTGAGAACGAATGCAAAAAACAGTCCACTCTAAGAACAGGCCGCTTGGACACTTTCAGAACAGCTCTGTTAATGACTGAAAACAGCTCTCGAAGAGATTGTCAAAAGAGACTCTGAAAACGAAACGTTGATTACTTTTGAGCAAAAGGCTGCACACACGCAATTCAAGTTGCTCTGATTGTCATTTAGAGTAACATTATAGGATTATTCAACAACAAGTCAAAATGTGCTCGTGAAAGGCAGAAAACAACACTTTGATAGTTTGATATAACTTGAGAACGAATGCAAAAAACAGTCCACTCTAAGAACAGGCCGCTTGGACACTTTCAGAACAGCTCTGTTAATGACTGAAAACAGCTCTCGAAGAGATTGTCAAAAGAGACTCTGAAAACGAAACGTTGATTACTTTTGAGCAAAAGGCTGCACACACGCAATTCAAGTTGCTCTGATTGTCATTTAGAGTAACATTATAGGATTATTCAACAACAAGTCAAAATGTGCTCGTGAAAGGCAGAAAACAACACTTTGATAGTTTGATATAACTTGAGAACGAATGCAAAAAACAGTCCACTCTAAGAACAGGCCGCTTGGACACTTTCAGAACAGCTCTGTTAATGACTGAAAACAGCTCTCGAAGAGATTGTCAAAAGAGACTCCGAAAACGAAACGTTGATCACTTTTGAGCAAAAGGCTGCACACACGCAATTCAAGTTGCTCTGATTGTCATTTAGAGTTACATTATAGGATTATTCAACAACAAGTCAAAATGTGCTCGTGAAAGGCAGAAAACAACACTTTGATAGTTTGATATAACTTGAGAACGAATGCAAAAAACAGTCCACTCTAAGAACAGGCCGCTTGGACACTTTCAGAACAGCTCTGTTAATGACTGAAAACAGCTCTCGAAGAGATTGTCAAAAGAGACTCTGAAAACGAAACGTTGATCACTTTTGAGCAAAAGGCTGCACACACGCAATTCAAGTTGCTCTGATTGTCATTTAGAGTTACATTATAGGATTATTCAACAACAAGTCAAAATGTGCTCGTGAAAGGCAGAAAACAACACTTTGATAGTTTGATATAACTTGAGAACGAATGCAAAAAACAGTCCACTCTCAGAACAGGCCGCTTGGACACTTTCAGAACAGCTCTGTTAATGACTGAAAACAGCTCTCGAAGAGATTGTCAAAAGAGACTCCGAAAACGAAACGTTGATCACTTTTGAGCAAAAGGCTGCACACACGCAATTCAAGTTGCTCTGATTGTCATTTAGAGTTACATTATAGGATTATTCAACAACAAGTCAAAATGTGCTCGTGAAAGGCAGAAAACAACACTTTGATAGTTTGATATAACTTGAGAACGAATGCAAAAAACAGTCCACTCTCAGAACAGGCCGCTTGGACAGTTTCAGAACAGCTCTGTTAATGACTGAAAACAGCTCTCGAAGAGATTGTCAAAAGAGACTCCGAAAACGAAACGTTGATCACTTTTGAGCAAAAGGCTGCACACACGCAATTCAAGTTGCTCTGATTGTCATTTAGAGTTACATTATAGGATTATTCAACAACAAGTCAAAATGTGCTCGTGAAAGGCAGAAAACAACACTTTGATAGTTTGATATAACTTGAGAACGAATGCAAAAAACAGTCCACTCTAAGAACAGGCCGCTTGGACACTTTCAGAACAGCTCTGTTAATGACTGAAAACAGCTCTCGAAGAGATTGTCAAAAGAGACTCTGAAAACGAAACGTTGATTACTTTTGAGCAAAAGGCTGCACACACGCAATTCAAGTTGCTCTGATTGTCATTTAGAGTAACATTATAGGATTATTCAACAACAAGTCAAAATGTGCTCGTGAAAGGCAGAAAACAACACTTTGATAGTTTGATATAACTTGAGAACGAATGCAAAAAACAGTCCACTCTAAGAACAGGCCGCTTGGACACTTTCAGAACAGCTCTGTTAATGACTGAAAACAGCTCTCGAAGAGATTGTCAAAAGAGACTCTGAAAACGAAACGTTGATCACTTTTGAGCAAAAGGCTGCACACACGCAATTAAAGTTGCTCTGATTGTCATTTAGAGTTACATTATAGGATTATTCAACAACAAGTCAAAATGTGCTCGTGAAAGGCAGAAAACAACACTTTGATAGTTTGATATAACTTGAGAACGAATGCAAAAAACAGTCCACTCTAAGAACAGGCCGCTTGGACACTTTCAGAACAGCTCTGTTAATGACTGAAAACAGCTCTCGAAGAGATTGTCAAAAGAGACTCCGAAAACGAAACGTTGATCACTTTTGAGCAAAAGGCTGCACACACGCAATTCAAGTTGCTCTGATTGTCATTTAGAGTTACATTATAGGATTATTCAACAACAAGTCAAAATGTGCTCGTGAAAGGCAGAAAACAACACTTTGATAGTTTGATATAACTTGAGAACGAATGCAAAAAACAGTCCACTCTAAGAACAGGCCGCTTGGACACTTTCAGAACAGCTCTGTTAATGACTGAAAACAGCTCTCGAAGAGATTGTCAAAAGAGACTCCGAAAACGAAACGTTGATCACTTTTGAGCAAAAGGCTGCACACACGCAATTCAAGTTGCTCTGATTGTCATTTAGAGTTACATTATAGGATTATTCAACAACAAGTCAAAATGTGCTCGTGAAAGGCAGAAAACAACACTTTGATAGTTTGATATAACTTGGGAACGAATGCAAAAAACAGTCCACTCTCAGAACAGGCCGCTTGGACACTTTCAGAACAGCTCTGTTAATGACTGAAAACAGCTCTCGAAGAGATTGTCAAAAGAGACTCCGAAAACGAAACGTTGATCACTTTTGAGCAAAAGGCTGCACACACGCAATTCAAGTTGCTCTGATTGTCATTTAGAGTTACATTATAGGATTATTCAACAACAAGTCAAAATGTGCTCGTGAAAGGCAGAAAACAACACTTTGATAGTTTGATATAACTTGAGAACGAATGCAAAAAACAGTCCACTCTAAGAACAGGCCGCTTGGACACTTTCAGAACAGCTCTGTTAATGACTGAAAACAGCTCTCGAAGAGATTGTCAAAAGAGACTCTGAAAACGAAACGTTGATCACTTTTGAGCAAAAGGCTGCACACACGCAATTCAAGTTGCTCTGATTGTCATTTAGAGTTACATTATAGGATTATTCAACAACAAGTCAAAATGTGCTCGTGAAAGGCAGAAAACAACACTTTGATAGTTTGATATAACTTGAGAACGAATGCAAAAAACAGTCCACTCTAAGAACAGGCCGCTTGGACACTTTCAGAACAGCTCTGTTAATGACTGAAAACAGCGCTCGAAGAGATTGTCAAAAGAGACTCCGAAAACGAAACGTTGATCACTTTTGAGCAAAAGGCTGCACACACGCAATTCAAGTTGCTCTGATTGTCATTTAGAGTTACATTATAGGATTATTCAACAACAAGTCAAAATGTGCTCGTGAAAGGCAGAAAACAACACTTTGATAGTTTGATATAACTTGGGAACGAATGCAAAAAACAGTCCACTCTCAGAACAGGCCGCTTGGACACTTTCAGAACAGCTCTGTTAATGACTGAAAACAGCTCTCGAAGAGATTGTCAAAAGAGACTCCGAAAACGAAACGTTGATCACTTTTGAGCAAAAGGCTGCACACACGCAATTCAAGTTGCTCTGATTGTCATTTAGAGTTACATTATAGGATTATTCAACAACAAGTCAAAATGTGCTCGTGAAAGGCAGAAAACAACACTTTGATAGTTTGATATAACTTGAGAACGAATGCAAAAAACAGTCCACTCTAAGAACAGGCCGCTTGGACACTTTCAGAACAGCTCTGTTAATGACTGAAAACAGCTCTCGAAGAGATTGTCAAAAGAGACTCTGAAAACGAAACGTTGATCACTTTTGAGCAAAAGGCTGCACACACGCAATTCAAGTTGCTCTGATTGTCATTTAGAGTTACATTATAGGATTATTCAACAACAAGTCAAAATGTGCTCGTGAAAGGCAGAAAACAACACTTTGATAGTTTGATATAACTTGAGAACGAATGCAAAAAACAGTCCACTCTAAGAACAGGCCGCTTGGACACTTTCAGAACAGCTCTGTTAATGACTGAAAACAGCTCTCGAAGAGATTGTCAAAAGAGACTCCGAAAACGAAACGTTGATCACTTTTGAGCAAAAGGCTGCACACACGCAATTCAAGTTGCTCTGATTGTCATTTAGAGTTACATTATAGGATTATTCAACAACAAGTCAAAATGTGCTCGTGAAAGGCAGAAAACAACACTTTGATAGTTTGATATAACTTGAGAACGAATGCAAAAAACAGTCCACTCTAAGAACAGGCCGCTTGGACACTTTCAGAACAGCTCTGTTAATGACTGAAAACAGCTCTCGAAGAGATTGTCAAAAGAGACTCCGAAAACGAAACGTTGATCACTTTTGAGCAAAAGGCTGCACACACGCAATTCAAGTTGCTCTGATTGTCATTTAGAGTAACATTATAGGATTATTCAACAACAAGTCAAAATGTGCTCGTGAAAGGCAGAAAACAACACTTTGATAGTTTGATATAACTTGAGAACGAATGCAAAAAACAGTCCACTCTCAGAACAGGCCGCTTGGACACTTTCAGAACAGCTCTGTTAATGACTGAAAACAGCTCTCGAAGAGATTGTCAAAAGAGACTCCGAAAACGAAACGTTGATCACTTTTGAGCAAAAGGCTGCACACACGCAATTCAAGTTGCTCTGATTGTCATTTAGAGTTACATTATAGGATTATTCAACAACAAGTCAAAATGTGCTCGTGAAAGGCAGAAAACAACACTTTGATAGTTTGATATAACTTGAGAACGAATGCAAAAAACAGTCCACTCTAAGAACAGGCCGCTTGGACACTTTCAGAACAGCTCTGTTAATGACTGAAAACAGCTCTCGAAGAGATTGTCAAAAGAGACTCTGAAAACGAAACGTTGATCACTTTTGAGCAAAAGGCTGCACACACGCAATTCAAGTTGCTCTGATTGTCATTTAGAGTTACATTATAGGATTATTCAACAACAAGTCAAAATGTGCTCGTGAAAGGCAGAAAACAACACTTTGATAGTTTGATATAACTTGAGAACGAATGCAAAAAACAGTCCACTCTCAGAACAGGCCGCTTGGACACTTTCAGAACAGCTCTGTTAATGACTGAAAACAGCTCTCGAAGAGATTGTCAAAAGAGACTCCGAAAACGAAACGTTGATCACTTTTGAGCAAAAGGCTGCACACACGCAATTCAAGTTGCTCTGATTGTCATTTAGAGTTACATTATAGGATTATTCAACAACAAGTCAAAATGTGCTCGTGAAAGGCAGAAAACAACACTTTGATAGTTTGATATAACTTGAGAACGAATGCAAAAAACAGTCCACTCTCAGAACAGGCCGCTTGGACAGTTTCAGAACAGCTCTGTTAATGACTGAAAACAGCTCTCGAAGAGATTGTCAAAAGAGACTCCGAAAACGAAACGTTGATCACTTTTGAGCAAAAGGCTGCACACACGCAATTCAAGTTGCTCTGATTGTCATTTAGAGTTACATTATAGGATTATTCAACAACAAGTCAAAATGTGCTCGTGAAAGGCAGAAAACAACACTTTGATAGTTTGATATAACTTGAGAACGAATGCAAAAAACAGTCCACTCTAAGAACAGGCCGCTTGGACACTTTCAGAACAGCTCTGTTAATGACTGAAAACAGCTCTCGAAGAGATTGTCAAAAGAGACTCTGAAAACGAAACGTTGATTACTTTTGAGCAAAAGGCTGCACACACGCAATTCAAGTTGCTCTGATTGTCATTTAGAGTAACATTATAGGATTATTCAACAACAAGTCAAAATGTGCTCGTGAAAGGCAGAAAACAACACTTTGATAGTTTGATATAACTTGAGAACGAATGCAAAAAACAGTCCACTCTAAGAACAGGCCGCTTGGACACTTTCAGAACAGCTCTGTTAATGACTGAAAACAGCTCTCGAAGAGATTGTCAAAAGAGACTCTGAAAACGAAACGTTGATCACTTTTGAGCAAAAGGCTGCACACACGCAATTCAAGTTGCTCTGATTGTCATTTAGAGTTACATTATAGGATTATTCAACAACAAGTCAAAATGTGCTCGTGAAAGGCAGAAAACAACACTTTGATAGTTTGATATAACTTGAGAACGAATGCAAAAAACAGTCCACTCTAAGAACAGGCCGCTTGGACACTTTCAGAACAGCTCTGTTAATGACTGAAAACAGCTCTCGAAGAGATTGTCAAAAGAGACTCCGAAAACGAAACGTTGATCACTTTTGAGCAAAAGGCTGCACACACGCAATTCAAGTTGCTCTGATTGTCATTTAGAGTTACATTATAGGATTATTCAACAACACGTCAAAATGTGCTCGTGAAAGGCAGAAAACAACACTTTGATAGTTTGATATAACTTGAGAACGAATGCAAAAAACAGTCCACTCTAAGAACAGGCCGCTTGGACACTTTCAGAACAGCTCTGTTAATGACTGAAAACAGCTCTCGAAGAGATTGTCAAAAGAGACTCCGAAAACGAAACGTTGATCACTTTTGAGCAAAAGGCTGCACACACGCAATTCAAGTTGCTCTGATTGTCATTTAGAGTTACATTATAGGATTATTCAACAACAAGTCAAAATGTGCTCGTGAAAGGCAGAAAACAACACTTTGATAGTTTGATATAACTTGGGAACGAATGCAAAAAACAGTCCACTCTCAGAACAGGCCGCTTGGACACTTTCAGAACAGCTCTGTTAATGACTGAAAACAGCTCTCGAAGAGATTGTCAAAAGAGACTCCGAAAACGAAACGTTGATCACTTTTGAGCAAAAGGCTGCACACACGCAATTCAAGTTGCTCTGATTGTCATTTAGAGTTACATTATAGGATTATTCAACAACAAGTCAAAATGTGCTCGTGAAAGGCAGAAAACAACACTTTGATAGTTTGATATAACTTGAGAACGAATGCAAAAAACAGTCCACTCTAAGAACAGGCCGCTTGGACACTTTCAGAACAGCTCTGTTAATGACTGAAAACAGCTCTCGAAGAGATTGTCAAAAGAGACTCTGAAAACGAAACGTTGATCACTTTTGAGCAAAAGGCTGCACACACGCAATTCAAGTTGCTCTGATTGTCATTTAGAGATACATTATAGGATTATTCAACAACAAGTCAAAATGTGCTCGTGAAAGGCAGAAAACAACACTTTGATAGTTTGATATAACTTGAGAACGAATGCAAAAAACAGTCCACTCTAAGAACAGGCCGCTTGGACACTTTCAGAACAGCTCTGTTAATGACTGAAAACAGCGCTCGAAGAGATTGTCAAAAGAGACTCCGAAAACGAAACGTTGATCACTTTTGAGCAAAAGGCTGCACACACGCAATTCAAGTTGCTCTGATTGTCATTTAGAGTTACATTATAGGATTATTCAACAACAAGTCAAAATGTGCTCGTGAAAGGCAGAAAACAACACTTTGATAGTTTGATATAACTTGGGAACGAATGCAAAAAACAGTCCACTCTCAGAACAGGCCGCTTGGACACTTTCAGAACAGCTCTGTTAATGACTGAAAACAGCTCTCGAAGAGATTGTCAAAAGAGACTCCGAAAACGAAACGTTGATCACTTTTGAGCAAAAGGCTGCACACACGCAATTCAAGTTGCTCTGATTGTCATTTAGAGTTACATTATAGGATTATTCAACAACAAGTCAAAATGTGCTCGTGAAAGGCAGAAAACAACACTTTGATAGTTTGATATAACTTGAGAACGAATGCAAAAAACAGTCCACTCTAAGAACAGGCCGCTTGGACACTTTCAGAACAGCTCTGTTAATGACTGAAAACAGCTCTCGAAGAGATTGTCAAAAGAGACTCTGAAAACGAAACGTTGATCACTTTTGAGCAAAAGGCTGCACACACGCAATTCAAGTTGCTCTGATTGTCATTTAGAGTTACATTATAGGATTATTCAACAACAAGTCAAAATGTGCTCGTGAAAGGCAGAAAACAACACTTTGATAGTTTGATATAACTTGAGAACGAATGCAAAAAACAGTCCACTCTAAGAACAGGCCGCTTGGACACTTTCAGAACAGCTCTGTTAATGACTGAAAACAGCTCTCGAAGAGATTGTCAAAAGAGACTCCGAAAACGAAACGTTGATCACTTTTGAGCAAAAGGCTGCACACACGCAATTCAAGTTGCTCTGATTGTCATTTAGAGTAACATTATAGGATTATTCAACAACAAGTCAAAATGTGCTCGTGAAAGGCAGAAAACAACACTTTGATAGTTTGATATAACTTGAGAACGAATGCAAAAAACAGTCCACTCTCAGAACAGGCCGCTTGGACACTTTCAGAACAGCTCTGTTAATGACTGAAAACAGCTCTCGAAGAGATTGTCAAAAGAGACTCCGAAAACGAAACGTTGATCACTTTTGAGCAAAAGGCTGCACACACGCAATTCAAGTTGCTCTGATTGTCATTTAGAGTTACATTATAGGATTATTCAACAACAAGTCAAAATGTGCTCGTGAAAGGCAGAAAACAACACTTTGATAGTTTGATATAACTTGAGAACGAATGCAAAAAACAGTCCACTCTAAGAACAGGCCGCTTGGACACTTTCAGAACAGCTCTGTTAATGACTGAAAACAGCTCTCGAAGAGATTGTCAAAAGAGACTCTGAAAACGAAACGTTGATCACTTTTGAGCAAAAGGCTGCACACACGCAATTCAAGTTGCTCTGATTGTCATTTAGAGTTACATTATAGGATTATTCAACAACAAGTCAAAATGTGCTCGTGAAAGGCAGAAAACAACACTTTGATAGTTTGATATAACTTGAGAACGAATGCAAAAAACAGTCCACTCTCAGAACAGGCCGCTTGGACAGTATCAGAACAGCTCTGTTAATGACTGAAAACAGCTCTCGAAGAGATTGTCAAAAGAGACTCCGAAAACGAAACGTTGATCACTTTTGAGCAAAAGGCTGCACACACGCAATTCAAGTTGCTCTGATTGTCATTTAGAGTTACATTATAGGATTATTCAACAACAAGTCAAAATGTGCTCGTGAAAGGCAGAAAACAACACTTTGATAGTTTGATATAACTTGAGAACGAATGCAAAAAACAGTCCACTCTCAGAACAGGCCGCTTGGACACTTTCAGAACAGCTCTGTTAATGACTGAAAACAGCTCTCGAAGAGATTGTCAAAAGAGACTCCGAAAACGAAACGTTGATCACTTTTGAGCAAAAGGCTGCACACACGCAATTCATGTTGCTCTGATTGTCATTTAGAGTTACATTATAGGATTATTCAACAACAAGTCAAAATGTGCTCGTGAAAGGCAGAAAACAACACTTTGATAGTTTGATATAACTTGAGAACGAATGCAAAAAACAGTCCACTCTCAGAACAGGCCGCTTGGACAGTTTCAGAACAGCTCTGTTAATGACTGAAAACAGCTCTCGAAGAGATTGTCAAAAGAGACTCCGAAAACGAAACGTTGATCACTTTTGAGCAAAAGGCTGCACACACGCAATTCAAGTTGCTCTGATTGTCATTTAGAGTTACATTATAGGATTATTCAACAACAAGTCAAAATGTGCTCGTGAAAGGCAGAAAACAACACTTTGATAGTTTGATATAACTTGAGAACGAATGCAAAAAACAGTCCACTCTAAGAACAGGCCGCTTGGACACTTTCAGAACAGCTCTGTTAATGACTGAAAACAGCTCTCGAAGAGATTGTCAAAAGAGACTCTGAAAACGAAACGTTGATTACTTTTGAGCAAAAGGCTGCACACACGCAATTCAAGTTGCTCTGATTGTCATTTAGAGTAACATTATAGGATTATTCAACAACAAGTCAAAATGTGCTCGTGAAAGGCAGAAAACAACACTTTGATAGTTTGATATAACTTGAGAACGAATGCAAAAAACAGTCCACTCTAAGAACAGGCCGCTTGGACACTTTCAGAACAGCTCTGTTAATGACTGAAAACAGCTCTCGAAGAGATTGTCAAAAGAGACTCTGAAAACGAAACGTTGATCACTTTTGAGCAAAAGGCTGCACACACGCAATTCAAGTTGCTCTGATTGTCATTTAGAGTTACATTATAGGATTATTCAACAACAAGTCAAAATGTGCTCGTGAAAGGCAGAAAACAACACTTTGATAGTTTGATATAACTTGAGAACGAATGCAAAAAACAGTCCACTCTAAGAACAGGCCGCTTGGACACTTTCAGAACAGCTCTGTTAATGACTGAAAACAGCTCTCGAAGAGATTGTCAAAAGAGACTCCGAAAACGAAACGTTGATCACTTTTGAGCAAAAGGCTGCACACACGCAATTCAAGTTGCTCTGATTGTCATTTAGAGTTACATTATAGGATTATTCAACAACAAGTCAAAATGTGCTCGTGAAAGGCAGAAAACAACACTTTGATAGTTTGATATAACTTGAGAACGAATGCAAAAAACAGTCCACTCTAAGAACAGGCCGCTTGGACACTTTCAGAACAGCTCTGTTAATGACTGAAAACAGCTCTCGAAGAGATTGTCAAAAGAGACTCCGAAAACGAAACGTTGATCACTTTTGAGCAAAAGGCTGCACACACGCAATTCAAGTTGCTCTGATTGTCATTTAGAGTTACATTATAGGATTATTCAACAAGTCAAAATGTGCTCGTGAAAGGCAGAAAACAACACTTTGATAGTTTGATATAACTTGGGAACGAATGCAAAAAACAGTCCACTCTCAGAACAGGCCGCTTGGACACTTTCAGAACAGCTCTGTTAATGACTGAAAACAGCTCTCGAAGAGATTGTCAAAAGAGACTCCGAAAACGAAACGTTGATCACTTTTGAGCAAAAGGCTGCACACACGCAATTCAAGTTGCTCTGATTGTCATTTAGAGTTACATTATAGGATTATTCAACAACAAGTCAAAATGTGCTCGTGAAAGGCAGAAAACAACACTTTGATAGTTTGATATAACTTGAGAACGAATGCAAAAAACAGTCCACTCTAAGAACAGGCCGCTTGGACACTTTCAGAACAGCTCTGTTAATGACTGAAAACAGCTCTCGAAGAGATTGTCAAAAGAGACTCTGAAAACGAAACGTTGATCACTTTTGAGCAAAAGGCTGCACACACGCAATTCAAGTTGCTCTGATTGTCATTTAGAGTTACATTATAGGATTATTCAACAACAAGTCAAAATGTGCTCGTGAAAGGCAGAAAACAACACTTTGATAGTTTGATATAACTTGAGAACGAATGCAAAAAACAGTCCACTCTAAGAACAGGCCGCTTGGACACTTTCAGAACAGCTCTGTTAATGACTGAAAACAGCTCTCGAAGAGATTGTCAAAAGAGACTCCGAAAACGAAACGTTGATCACTTTTGAGCAAAAGGCTGCACACACGCAATTCAAGTTGCTCTGATTGTCATTTAGAGTAACATTATAGGATTATTCAACAACAAGTCAAAATGTGCTCGTGAAAGGCAGAAAACAACACTTTGATAGTTTGATATAACTTGAGAACGAATGCAAAAAACAGTCCACTCTCAGAACAGGCCGCTTGGACACTTTCAGAACAGCTCTGTTAATGACTGAAAACAGCTCTCGAAGAGATTGTCAAAAGAGACTCCGAAAACGAAACGTTGATCACTTTTGAGCAAAAGGCTGCACACACGCAATTCAAGTTGCTCTGATTGTCATTTAGAGTTACATTATAGGATTATTCAACAACAAGTCAAAATGTGCTCGTGAAAGGCAGAAAACAACACTTTGATAGTTTGATATAACTTGAGAACTAATGCAAAAAACAGTCCACTCTCAGAACAGGCCGCTTGGACAGTTTCAGAACAGCTCTGTTAATGACTGAAAACAGCTCTCGAAGAGATTGTCAAAAGAGACTCCGAAAACGAAACGTTGATCACTTTTGAGCAAAAGGCTGCACACACGCAATTCAAGTTGCTCTGATTGTCATTTAGAGTTACATTATAGGATTATTCAACAACAAGTCAAAATGTGCTCGTGAAAGGCAGAAAACAACACTTTGATAGTTTGATATAACTTGAGAACGAATGCAAAAAACAGTCCACTCTAAGAACAGGCCGCTTGGACACTTTCAGAACAGCTCTGTTAATGACTGAAAACAGCTCTCGAAGAGATTGTCAAAAGAGACTCCGAAAACGAAACGTTGATCACTTTTGAGCAAAAGGCTGCACACACGCAATTCAAGTTGCTCTGATTGTCATTTAGAGTTACATTATAGGATTATTCAACAACAAGTCAAAATGTGCTCGTGAAAGGCAGAAAACAACACTTTGATAGTTTGATATAACTTGAGAACGAATGCAAAAAACAGTCCACTCTCAGAACAGGCCGCTTGGACACTTTCAGAACAGCTCTGTTAATGACTGAAAACAGCTCTCGAAGAGATTGTCAAAAGAGACTCCGAAAACGAAACGTTGATCACTTTTGAGCAAAAGGCTGCACACACGCAATTCAAGTTGCTCTGATTGTCATTTAGAGTTACATTATAGGATTATTCAACAACAAGTCAAAATGTGCTCGTGAAAGGCAGAAAACAACACTTTGATAGTTTGATATAACTTGAGAACTAATGCAAAAAACAGTCCACTCTCAGAACAGGCCGCTTGGACAGTTTCAGAACAGCTCTGTTAATGACTGAAAACAGCTCTCGAAGAGATTGTCAAAAGAGACTCCGAAAACGAAACGTTGATCACTTTTGAGCAAAAGGCTGCACACACGCAATTCAAGTTGCTCTGATTGTCATTTAGAGTTACATTATAGGATTATTCAACAACAAGTCAAAATGTGCTCGTGAAAGGCAGAAAACAACACTTTGATAGTTTGATATAACTTGAGAACGAATGCAAAAAACAGTCCACTCTAAGAACAGGCCGCTTGGACACTTTCAGAACAGCTCTGTTAATGACTGAAAACAGCTCTCGAAGAGATTGTCAAAAGAGACTCCGAAAACGAAACGTTGATCACTTTTGAGCAAAAGGCTGCACACACGCAATTCAAGTTGCTCTGATTGTCATTTAGAGTTACATTATAGGATTATTCAACAACAAGTCAAAATGTGCTCGTGAAAGGCAGAAAACAACACTTTGATAGTTTGATATAACTTGAGAACGAATGCAAAAAACAGTCCACTCTAAGAACAGGCCGCTTGGACACTTTCAGAACAGCTCTGTTAATGACTGAAAACAGCTCTCGAAGAGATTGTCAAAAGAGACTCTGAAAACGAAACGTTGATCACTTTTGAGCAAAAGGCTGCACACACGCAATTCAAGTTGCTCTGATTGTCATTTAGAGTTACATTATAGGATTATTCAACAACAAGTCAAAATGTGCTCGTGAAAGGCAGAAAACAACACTTTGATAGTTTGATATAACTTGAGAACGAATGCAAAAAACAGTCCACTCTCAGAACAGGCCGCTTGGACACTTTCAGAACAGCTCTGTTAATGACTGAAAACAGCTCTCGAAGAGATTGTCAAAAGAGACTCCGAAAACGAAACGTTGATCACTTTTGAGCAAAAGGCTGCACACACGCAATTCAAGTTGCTCTGATTGTCATTTAGAGTTACATTATAGGATTATTCAACAACAAGTCAAAATGTGCTCGTGAAAGGCAGAAAACAACACTTTGATAGTTTGATATAACTTGAGAACGAATGCAAAAAACAGTCCACTCTAAGAACAGGCCGCTTGGACACTTTCAGAACAGCTCTGTTAATGACTGAAAACAGCTCTCGAAGAGATTGTCAAAAGAGACTCCGAAAACGAAACGTTGATCACTTTTGAGCAAAAGGCTGCACACACGCAATTCAAGTTGCTCTGATTGTCATTTAGAGTTACATTATAGGATTATTCAACAACAAGTCAAAATGTGCTCGTGAAAGGCAGAAAACAACACTTTGATAGTTTGATATAACTTGAGAACGAATGCAAAAAACAGTCCACTCTAAGAACAGGCCGCTTGGACACTTTCAGAACAGCTCTGTTAATGACTGAAAACAGCTCTCGAAGAGATTGTCAAAAGAGACTCTGAAAACGAAACGTTGATCACTTTTGAGCAAAAGGCTGCACACACGCAATTCAAGTTGCTCTGATTGTCATTTAGAGTTACATTATAGGATTATTCAACAACAAGTCAAAATGTGCTCGTGAAAGGCAGAAAACAACACTTTGATAGTTTGATATAACTTGAGAACGAATGCAAAAAACAGTCCACTCTCAGAACAGGCCGCTTGGACACTTTCAGAACAGCTCTGTTAATGACTGAAAACAGCTCTCGAAGAGATTGTCAAAAGAGACTCCGAAAACGAAACGTTGATCACTTTTGAGCAAAAGGCTGCACACACGCAATTCAAGTTGCTCTGATTGTAATTTAGAGTTACATTATAGGATTATTCAACAACAAGTCAAAATGTGCTCGTGAAAGGCAGAAAACAACACTTTGATAGTTTGATATAACTTGAGAACGAATGCAAAAAACAGTCCACTCTAAGAACAGGCCGCTTGGACACTTTCAGAACAGCTCTGTTAATGACTGAAAACAGCTCTCGAAGAGATTGTCAAAAGAGACTCTGAAAACGAAACGTTGATTACTTTTGAGCAAAAGGCTGCACACACGCAATTCAAGTTGCTCTGATTGTCATTTAGAGTAACATTATAGGATTATTCAACAACAAGTCAAAATGTGCTCGTGAAAGGCAGAAAACAACACTTTGATAGTTTGATATAACTTGAGAACGAATGCAAAAAACAGTCCACTCTAAGAACAGGCCGCTTGGACACTTTCAGAACAGCTCTGTTAATGACTGAAAACAGCTCTCGAAGAGATTGTCAAAAGAGACTCCGAAAACGAAACGTTGATCACTTTTGAGCAAAAGGCTGCACACACGCAATTCAAGTTGCTCTGATTGTCACTTAGAGTTACATTATAGGATTATTCAACAACAAGTCAAAATGTGCTCGTGAAAGGCAGAAAACAACACTTTGATAGTTTGATATAACTTGGGAACGAATGCAAAAAACAGTCCACTCTCAGAACAGGCCGCTTGGACACTTTCAGAACAGCTCTGTTAATGACTGAAAACAGCTCTCGAAGAGATTGTCAAAAGAGACTCCGAAAACGAAACGTTGATCACTTTTGAGCAAAAGGCTGCACACACGCAATTCAAGTTGCTCTGATTGTCATTTAGAGTTACATTATAGGATTATTCAACAACAAGTCAAAATGTGCTCGTGAAAGGCAGAAAACAACACTTTGATAGTTTGATATAACTTGAGAACGAATGCAAAAAACAGTCCACTCTCAGAACAGGCCGCTTGGACACTTTCAGAACAGCTCTGTTAATGACTGAAAACAGCTCTCGAAGAGATTGTCAAAAGAGACTCCGAAAACGAAACGTTGATCACTTTTGAGCAAAAGGCTGCACACACGCAATTCAAGTTGCTCTGATTGTCATTTAGAGTTACATTATAGGATTATTCAACAACAAGTCAAAATGTGCTCGTGAAAGGCAGAAAACAACACTTTGATAGTTTGATATAACTTGGGAACGAATGCAAAAAACAGTCCACTCTCAGAACAGGCCGCTTGGACACTTTCAGAACAGCTCTGTTAATGACTGAAAACAGCTCTCGAAGAGATTGTCAAAAGAGACTCCGAAAACGAAACGTTGATCACTTTTGAGCAAAAGGTTGCACACACGCAATTCAAGTTGCTCTGATTGTCATTTAGAGTTACATTATAGGATTATTCAACAACAAGTCAAAATGTGCTCGTGAAAGGCAGAAAACAACACTTTGATAGTTTGATATAACTTGAGAACGAATGCAAAAAACAGTCCACTCTAAGAACAGGCCGCTTGGACACTTTCAGAACAGCTCTGTTAATGACTGAAAACAGCTCTCGAAGAGATTGTCAAAAGAGACTCTGAAAACGAAACGTTGATCACTTTTGAGCAAAAGGCTGCACACACGCAATTCAAGTTGCTCTGATTGTCATTTAGAGTTACATTATAGGATTATTCAACAACAAGTCAAAATGTGCTCGTGAAAGGCAGAAAACAACACTTTGATAGTTTGATATAACTTGAGAACGAATGCAAAAAACAGTCCACTCTAAGAACAGGCCGCTTGGACACTTTCAGAACAGCTCTGTTAATGACTGAAAACAGCTCTCGAAGAGATTGTCAAAAGAGACTCCGAAAACGAAACGTTGATCACTTTTGAGCAAAAGGCTGCACACACGCAATTCAAGTTGCTCTGATTGTCATTTAGAGTTACATTATAGGATTATTCAACAACAAGTCAAAATGTGCTCGTGAAAGGCAGAAAACAACACTTTGATAGTTTGATATAACTTGGGAACGAATGCAAAAAACAGTCCACTCTCAGAACAGGCCGCTTGGACACTTTCAGAACAGCTCTGTTAATGACTGAAAACAGCTCTCGAAGAGATTGTCAAAAGAGACTCTGAAAACGAAACGTTGATCACTTTTGAGCAAAAGGCTGCACACACGCAATTCAAGTTGCTCTGATTGTCATTTAGAGTTACATTATAGGATTATTCAACAACAAGTCAAAATGTGCTCGTGAAAGGCAGAAAACAACACTTTGATAGTTTGATATAACTTGAGAACGAATGCAAAAAACAGTCCACTCTAAGAACAGGCCGCTTGGACACTTTCAGAACAGCTCTGTTAATGACTGAAAACAGCTCTCGAAGAGATTGTCAAAAGAGACTCCGAAAACGAAACGTTGATCACTTTTGAGCAAAAGGCTGCACACACGCAATTCAAGTTGCTCTGATTGTCATTTAGAGTTACATTATAGGATTATTCAACAACAAGTCAAAATGTGCTCGTGAAAGGCAGAAAACAACACTTTGATAGTTTGATATAACTTGGGAACGAATGCAAAAAACAGTCCACTCTCAGAACAGGCCGCTTGGACACTTTCAGAACAGCTCTGTTAATGACTGAAAACAGCTCTCGAAGAGATTGTCAAAAGAGACTCCGAAAACGAAACGTTGATCACTTTTGAGCAAAAGGCTGCACACACGCAATTCAAGTTGCTCTGATTGTCATTTAGAGTTACATTATAGGATTATTCAACAACAAGTCAAAATGTGCTCGTGAAAGGCAGAAAACAACACTTTGATAGTTTGATATAACTTGAGAACGAATGCAAAAAACAGTCCACTCTAAGAACAGGCCGCTTGGACACTTTCAGAACAGCTCTGTTAATGACTGAAAACAGCTCTCGAAGAGATTGTCAAAAGAGACTCTGAAAACGAAACGTTGATCACTTTTGAGCAAAAGGCTGCACACACGCAATTCAAGTTGCTCTGATTGTCATTTAGAGTTACATTATAGGATTATTCAACAACAAGTCAAAATGTGCTCGTGAAAGGCAGAAAACAACACTTTGATAGTTTGATATAACTTGAGAACGAATGCAAAAAACAGTCCACTCTAAGAACAGGCCGCTTGGACACTTTCAGAACAGCTCTGTTAATGACTGAAAACAGCTCTCGAAGAGATTGTCAAAAGAGACTCCGAAAACGAAACGTTGATCACTTTTGAGCAAAAGGCTGCACACACGCAATTCAAGTTGCTCTGATTGTCATTTAGAGTTACATTATAGGATTATTCAACAACAAGTCAAAATGTGCTCGTGAAAGGCAGAAAACAACACTTTGATAGTTTGATATAACTTGGGAACGAATGCAAAAAACAGTCCACTCTCAGAACAGGCCGCTTGGACACTTTCAGAACAGCTCTGTTAATGACTGAAAACAGCTCTCGAAGAGATTGTCAAAAGAGACTCCGAAAACGAAACGTTGATCACTTTTGAGCAAAAGGCTGCACACACGCAATTCAAGTTGCTCTGATTGTCATTTAGAGTTACATTATAGGATTATTCAACAACAAGTCAAAATGTGCTCGTGAAAGGCAGAAAACAACACTTTGATAGTTTGATATAACTTGAGAACGAATGCAAAAAACAGTCCACTCTAAGAACAGGCCGCTTGGACACTTTCAGAACAGCTCTGTTAATGACTGAAAACAGCTCTCGAAGAGATTGTCAAAAGAGACTCTGAAAACGAAACGTTGATCACTTTTGAGCAAAAGGCTGCACACACGCAATTCAAGTTGCTCTGATTGTCATTTAGAGTTACATTATAGGATTATTCAACAACAAGTCAAAATGTGCTCGTGAAAGGCAGAAAACAACACTTTGATAGTTTGATATAACTTGAGAACGAATGCAAAAAACAGTCCACTCTAAGAACAGGCCGCTTGGACACTTTCAGAACAGCTCTGTTAATGACTGAAAACAGCTCTCGAAGAGATTGTCAAAAGAGACTCCGAAAACGAAACGTTGATCACTTTTGAGCAAAAGGCTGCACACACGCAATTCAAGTTGCTCTGATTGTCATTTAGAGTTACATTATAGGATTATTCAACAACAAGTCAAAATGTGCTCGTGAAAGGCAGAAAACAACACTTTGATAGTTTGATATAACTTGGGAACGAATGCAAAAAACAGTCCACTCTCAGAACAGGCCGCTTGGACACTTTCAGAACAGCTCTGTTAATGACTGAAAACAGCTCTCGAAGAGATTGTCAAAAGAGACTCCGAAAACGAAACGTTGATCACTTTTGAGCAAAAGGCTGCACACACGCAATTCAAGTTGCTCTGATTGTCATTTAGAGTTACATTATAGGATTATTCAACAACAAGTCAAAATGTGCTCGTGAAAGGCAGAAAACAACACTTTGATAGTTTGATATAACTTGGGAACGAATGCAAAAAACAGTCCACTCTAAGAACAGGCCGCTTGGACACTTTCAGAACAGCTCTGTTAATGACTGAAAACAGCTCTCGAAGAGATTGTCAAAAGAGACTCTGAAAACGAAACGTTGATCACTTTTGAGCAAAAGGCTGCACACACGCAATTCAAGTTGCTCTGATTGTCATTTAGAGTTACATTATAGGATTATTCAACAACAAGTCAAAATGTGCTCGTGAAAGGCAGAAAACAACACTTTGATAGTTTGATATAACTTGAGAACGAATGCAAAAAACAGTCCACTCTAAGAACAGGCCGCTTGGACACTTTCAGAACAGCTCTGTTAATGACTGAAAACAGCTCTCGAAGAGATTGTCAAAAGAGACTCCGAAAACGAAACGTTGATCACTTTTGAGCAAAAGGCTGCACACACGCAATTCAAGTTGCTCTGATTGTCATTTAGAGTTACATTATAGGATTATTCAACAACAAGTCAAAATGTGCTCGTGAAAGGCAGAAAACAACACTTTGATAGTTTGATATAACTTGGGAACGAATGCAAAAAACAGTCCACTCTCAGAACAGGGCCGCTTGGACACTTTCAGAAC